>NC_045441.1:37762335-37986032 GCF_002776525.5 Piliocolobus tephrosceles
GAAGGAAGGAAGGAAGGAAGGAAGGAAGGAAGGAAGGAAGGAAGGAAGGAAGGACGGACCCTATGTTGGTTTTAAAATGTGTTCCACAGTACTTTCCTCTCTTTAAGTGGTGAGGCCTAATTTCCCTTCTCTTGAGTGTTGACTAGGCTCAATGACTCACTCGATATGAAAGATTTAGAGTGGCAGTGGCAGTGTATGACTTTGGAGACTAGTCATGGAAGCAACTAAGGCACGGAGTCCTCACTCATAAAACTGTTCTCAATAGGAATGATTAAGGCTTTGTTTTACAATTCAAGTATGAACTATATTTCTGGATAATCAAAGACCAAGTTGATAAGGAAAAGTTTCTTTTTACAGAAGCATTTCAATTAACAAATATGGAAAGAAGGAAACCATTAGCAAATCACATTTTGCAAGCCCTAAGGTAAATGATTGATTTAGGCAGCTATCAGTAAAAAGTGCCAACGTTAGATTAGATGAGAAAATTTTCAATGACAGCACTATTGCTGTCACCAAATGAGCCCACTGATTAGTTTTAGCATAATAACTAAATTGATGTGTGACCTATATTTTCTTCCTGTTCTAACCAACCAACAGAAAAAGCCATTATTTGACAAAAATCAGTGAAATTTGAATATAGTATGTGATAATACAGAGGAATTCCTAATAATATTATAAGGTATGAACATGACATTGTGGTTACACAAGAAATGCCCATATTTTTGTAGCAGGTTAAGTATGTATGCATGAAATGATATAATATCTTGAATGTCTTTTAAAGTAAAGAAGCAAAGAGGTAAATCTAATCTATGTTGAGACAGGTAGGCATACCTATTGTTAAAATTATGTATAAAATTTAATATAGAATTATCACCAAATTCAAGAGAGTTTTTCTGACTCATATGGGAGTCTATGGAGCGACAAACACAAAGGAGTATGTCAGGGCTTCTGGAGCACTGGTCCCATTCTGTTTCTTAGTGTATTAGTCTGTTTACATGCTGCTAATAAAGACATACCCAAGACTGGGTAATTGATTAAGGAAAGAGGTTTAATCGACTCACAGTTCCACATGGCTAGGGAGGCCTAACAATCATGGTGTAAGGCAAATGAGGAGCAAAGGGACATCTTGCATGGCAGCAGGCAAGAGAGCTACACAGGGGAACTCCCATTTATAAACCATCAGATCTGGAAAGACTTCACTGTCACAAGAACAGCGTGAGAAAGACTTGGCCCATGATTCAATTAACTCCCACTGGGTCCTTCTCATGACACACAGGAATTATGGGGGCTACAATCCAATATGACATTTGGGTGGGGCCATGGCTAAATCATATCACTTAGTCTGCATTATCTGGACATTTAATGTATATTTATTTGTTATACACTACTTACAGGTTTTACATACAATCTTCTATGTGGGCTCTAGTTTATAATAAAACTAAAAATGAAAACCTGCATTTGATTATGAAACATGATTTGGACTGATGGTAAGATGTTACTAAGAATTCAACTTTTCTTAGCAAGGAGTGAATCTATACTCTCTACTTTTGAAGTAGGTATTTAGGATTTGAATTTCCAATTGTAATATTAAGACCATACAAAACCCAAAATATAAATAGTTTAAGATATTTACTTCTAACTAGTGAATCTAAGAGTGAATGAGACTTTTCTTCTGATTTACTATTTTACTGTAGTGTTATAATTTTTTTTGTCCTGTATGTAATTTTTCTTTTTATAAACAAACGAAAGCACTCACAAGGTAAAGATAAGAAGACTCCAGAGGAGCAGTTGTGGCAGGCCAGTCAAGCTTTATGATTGTAGCACCAGCCCACATGTGGCGTCTACCTGGGTTACAGATAACATTACCAGGATCATCCTCTCCACCTGAGACTTCGTCCATTTCCATGTTCTTGGCACAATCCTGATGTTTCTGTGCTCTTATATTTGTCATCAGCCTTCCCTTATTTTTTTTTTTTTGTTGTTGTTGTTTGCTTGTTTGTTTTTGAAACTGAGTCTCACTCTGTCACCCTGGCTGGAGTGCAATGACGCGATCTTGGCTCACTGCAACCTCTGTCTCCCATGTTCAACCAATTCTCCTGCCTCAGCCTCCTGAGTAGCTGGGATTACAGGCACATGCCACCACGCCCAGCTAATTTTTGTATTTTTAGTAGAGATGGGGTTTCTTCATGTTGGTCAGGCTGGTCTTGAACTCCTGACCTCAAGTAATCTGCTCACCTTGGCCTCCCAAAGTGCTGGGATTACAGGAGTGAGCCACTGTGCCCGGCCTCCCTTAGTTTTTATAGTCACTGCTCGGCTTGAATTTTTTCCAAATATTAGCTCTCACACAGTTTTTTTTCATGGGATAGACTTTTCCTTGGTTCTCATGCTTTCCAGGATGCCTGGGCTCCAGTCAAGAACTCACTTCTTGGCATGACTGCACCAAAGAACATCTTATTTGGGGCAAAGTGTTTGGCTTCCAGAGTCCTTCCTACTAGAACACGACAACTGAGAACCAAATAAACAAAAATGAATCAACACAAACTATTTTGTGCTTCTTAGCAATCAGTTAAAGAGTGAATTAATCTATAGGTAAGAAATAAATAAGCAAACACAAACTTATGTTGTATTATGGAAATTTATTTAAGAAAGATATGGTTACTTCAATTGAAGCCCCCATCTCTAGGGAAAACTGATAGGTGTTTGTTTCATTATTGTCACAAAACTTAATAGGTCACTAGTTTTTGAGATCATTACATTACATTGCACTGATATTATGAAATATATTTTATCTGGAGAAGGCAAGTCTTTTGAATTATAAGGGCCAGAGAAGCATTAAAATGAGATAGTAATCTTACTTTCCCCTTGAGCAATATATTCATCTCTTGAAACCACTTGCTATTATTGTCACAAGTAGCTATAAATTAACTTAATACTGCCACACTGGACACTATAATCCGTACCCTGTGACTTAACAATGTAGAACCAATCCCTAATCGGGGTTATTTCTGTAAACCAATGAGAATTCCTGACAAATAGCTTTGTTTCAGCCCATTATTCATCCCCCTTTTTTGCCTTTAAAAAACCACTTGTAACTGCTGCTAGTCAGAGTGTGTACTCAGGGCAACTTGGACCTATGCTTCTGATTGCAATCTTTACAATTGGCCCAAATAAACTCTCTAGTTATATTAATTTTGCCTCAGCTTCTTCCTTTTAGGTCAACAGAACCTTGGTATAAAATTGCATCTTTCCAAATTATCCAAAAAATAGTGTTGAGCAATTGTTAACTATTTAGGAAAAATATTTATATAACCTTGAAATGTTCATTTTATTTTAAAAGTTACTGAAATAATAATACCTAAAGTGAAAGTTCCCCATGCTTAAAGAAAAGTGCAGCTTTAGTTTAAAAATTAGTATTTACTTATATATTTTTTGAGACGGCATCTCACCATGCTGCCCAGCCTGGTCTAAAACTCCTGAGTTCAAGCTATTCTCCTGCCTCAGCCTAGCGAGTCACTGGGATTACATACATGAGCCACCATGCCTGGTTCAAACTGATATGGGAGTGGGGCAGGGAAGCACTGGGTAGAAAAAGGTGGGGTCTCTGGCGAGGGCTCTACCCTTAGGCCTGTGCCCATGGACCTAGGTGAGGACAGGCATTCCTATTTTTGTGCCCAAATGTTGCGTTTTCCAAGACCACCCTTGTGTGCCACTCCCCCATCCTGTGCATATAAAACCCCTGAGACCCTGGTGGGCACAGATACAAGTGGCTAGATGTTGAGAGGAACACACCGGCAAAAGAACACACAGGCTGCTGGACATCAGGAGGATTGAAAGAGCACACCGACAGGCTAGCAAATGCATGTAGGCCATCCATGGTGGGAAGATGTGGATCTGGGCTGGGGGCGGTCGGAGGAGAGTCCGGGAGGAGAGTCTAGCCACTGGGCGGCTTGACTCCAGGGAAGACCACCTTCCCACTCCATCCCCCTTCTGGCCTCCTCATTCACCTTGCTGAGAGCTACCTCCACTCAATAAAACCTTGCACCCATCCTCCAAGCCCATGTGTGATCTGATATTTCTGGGCTAGAACCCAGGATACAGAAAGCCCTCTGTCCTTGCAATAAGGCAGAAGGTCTGATTGAGCTGATTAACACAAGCTGTCTGTGGACAGCTAAGCTGAAAGAATGCACTGTAACACATGCCCACTGGGGCTGTGGGAGCTGTAAACACTCAACCCTAGATGTTACCGTGGGGTTGGTGCTCCCCATGACCGGTCTGTCTGCATGCTCCTTCTAGGGGTATGAACAGCAGGGCACCAAAGAAGCAAGCCACATCCCCATTGAAAGCCCTGCAAGGGGGATAAGGGAACTTTTCCCATTTCAACATGTTAGTATTTATTTAGTCTACTTTGAAATTGTTTTTACAACATTGTTTTATCCTCCAGAGCAAAAAAAAAAAAAAAAAAAAAAGTGGGGGGAGTAGGTTAAAGGTTTTGAAAAGGGAGTTAAATTATTAATATTTAATCTGGGAAAACTATAGAAACTCTGACTTTTAAGTGAGAAAGTGTTCTGTATTTGTAAAACTAGATGAAGAGCAAAAACAAATCTACAGAGACAAAGAGCAGATTGGTGGTGCCTGGAACTGGGGATAGCAATGGGGACTGACAACAAACAGGCATGAGGAGTGCTTTGAGGGTGATGAAAATAGTTTACTACTGCACTGTGATGATAGTGGAACAACTATGAGAACTTATAAATACGATTGAATCCTACACTTCAAACAGGTGAATTTTATGGTATGTAGTTATATCTCAATAAAGCAGCTTAAATTAATAAGCTGTTTAATAAAATGATTCACGTTTCAGCTCTGACACATAAAGAGCTTATAAGTCATCATTGTCACATTTACAACAAAGAAAAAGCTGGAAAACAGAACATTAATAACCTTTCTTGTACCTATCCAAGACCTGAGACCCTAGGGCAAAGTCAAGTCCCAAAATCCTTAGAGGCAGGCATATCCAGAGAGGTAGAAGTGCAAAGTGCTTACCTGGATTAGAAGACAATGAAGACATACAAGTTGGAAGAAACATTTAAATAGTAGTTGTGACAAATTTGACTAGTGCCAGAGTGAGACAGTCCAGGAGCTATAGTATTAGGGAAGGGCATGTTTGCATAGGCTTTTCCTCCTGGAACTCTATTTGACTCTCTTGGGGAGAATCCAGAAAATATCTTCTTGTGATTTTGGCAGAGGGACGGTAGGAGTAGCCATTGGAAATACACTCAGAACCTTCTCTACGACCTAGACTGACTTGAATTTTGCTAAAGCTTTGTCTCGGTTGAGAAAGGAAAGTCCTCCCCACTAAGGTTCAGGGATTCCAGGAAATAAATTAGAAACATGCAGCAGGGATGGTAATAGGGAACAGGTAGAGGGAAAGCTGTGCCACTGCAGAAACACTTGGGAAGGTTACACTCTAAGATTCAAGCCAACTATAAGACTGAAATCTAATCAGATAATTACAGAATACTCCCTCTCCTACAGACCTTACCACCACATTACACCTTATTATTGCACCAACAAAAATCCAATATAATAAAAATAGACTACATCGGGAACTGAAAGACACAAACTGTATCTGAGAACTCTATAGGTAAGCCCAAAGAGAAGTGGGGAGAAAAACACAAGGATACTGGGAAAGTTTGAAGCCTCTGGTACCTAAAACTTCAAGAAACATTAAATACAGCTAACTCTTAGCCAGATTAGCATAAATCCTGACACTAAATTCTTATGGGGTTCCTATTGCCCAATACAATATGTCCAACTTTCAACAACACAGTACAAAACATACCAAAAGACAACTGAAACTAGCATGTTTGAGAAAGGTAGCTATTATCTCCCTTTTCTGATTTCTCAAATCAGGCAACATCTCAGTTTTGGTTTGGTGAGATGACACTTTAGCATGAGTGACTCCATTTGGGTCTTTTGTCTGGTCTGTTGAGGCATAGTAGAGGAGTTTAGTCCAAAACGTTGCCCTTCTATAATTTTTTATTTAACAGAGCTCCAATGAGGAAAGTAGACAATATCCAAGAATAGATAGGTAAAGTAGTCAGAGAGATGGATGCTCCAAGAAGGAATTGCAAGGAAATGTTATAAATCAAATGTTATAACAGAAATTTAAAAATGTCTTTAATGAACTCACCAGTAGACTCAACACAGCCAAGGAAAGATATAGAGGAAATATTTGAAGGAACTGTGTATACTAAATTTCCAAAATCAGTGACAGACAACCACAGATTCAGGAAAGTCTGAGAACATGAAGCAGTATAAATACTAAAAATAAAACAACACAAACAAAATAAACAACATAGGCATATCTTATTTAAACTGCAGAAAACCAAAGACAATGTGAAACCTTAAAAGAATACAGAGGAGAGGTTGGGGAGAAGCTCCCTTAGAGAGACAAAGAGAAGAATAAAAACAGACTTTTCAGAATCCTTGCATAAAAAAAGAGAATGAAGCAAACTTTTAAGGTGTCAAAAGATTAAAAACCACCAACATAAAGTTCTATATCCACAATTATTCTACAAGAGTGAAAGAGAAATAAAGATTTTCTCGACAGACATAAACTGAAGAAATTCACAGACAATAAATTTGCCCTTTTAGAAATGTTAAGAGAATTTCCTCAGATGTAAGGAAAATGATAGAGGTCAGAAACTAAGAAACACTGAGAATGCATAAATGAAGGTAAAATAAAATATATCTAGAAGAAACATCTAAAACTATAACCTAACCTTCCACATTAAGAAAATAAAGGAAAGCAAAGTAATCCCAAAGCAAGCAGAAAAAATAAATTATAAAAACTACATCAGAAATCAATGAAACCAATAAGTGGGTGCACAGTTCAAGAGAGACAAATATTAAAAACTCAATTGTTTTCTTATATACTAGAATAAATATTACAATTTAAAGTGAAATAAAACATAAGGCAATTTATAATCATATATATGAAGAAATAGGCATAAATTTAACAAAATATGTGCAGGGTTTCTTTGCATAAAACAAAGATGAAAGAATTCAAAGAAGATGTAAATAGTGAGATATTTCATGTTCATGGATTGGAAAACATAATATCGCCAAAATATTGACTCTTCCCAACTTGACTTACATTCTCAATGCAATGTCAATCAAAATACCAGAAAGTTATTCTGTAGATATCAGCAAAATTCTTTTAAATTTATATGGTAAAGCAAAGGACATAGAACAACAAAAATAATAGTGAAGAAGAACAACCATGTTGAGGGACATACACTACCCATTTCAAGGCTTATTATAAAGCTACCTCAAGACATAATGGTTTTGGAGAAAGAATAGACAAATCAGTAAATGAAATAGACAAATCGATAAATATAATAGAGATTTCAGAAATAGTGAAAGGCAATTTAGTGGAAAAAGATAAATATTTCAATAATGTTATTGGAGAAATTCAACATCCATATGCAAAAAAAAAATGAACCTAGGCACATGTCTTTCATCTTACACAAAAAAGGAACTAACTATGGATAATATACCTAAATGCAAATGCAAAATTGTATCACTTGTAACAGAAAACATAAAAGGGAATTCAAGTGACCTAAGATTTGGTAACAAGTTTTTAGATGTTACATCAGAAACATAATCAGTGAGAGAAAAACATTGAAAAAATTGGATTTAATTGAAATTAAAACCTTTTTTCTGTGGAGAAAAACTACTAAGAAAAAGACAAACCACACACAGAAAATATTTTCAAAAATTGTATCTGATAAAGTACTTGTACCCAAAATACACAAATAACTCTTAAAACTCAATATTAGCAAAACAAGCAATCCATTTTTTAAATGAGGAGAAAAAAAATCCCAGATACATCAGAAAATAAGATAGATGGGAAATAAGCATATAAAGAATTTCTCAGCATTATTTGTCAGATAAACTAGAAATTAACACAATAGAAAGACAGCACTACATACCTATTAGACTATGACCAAAATCTATAAAACTGACAATACTAACTTCTAGTAAGGATACGTAGCAACAGAAACTTCCATGCATTGCTACTGGTAATAAAAAATGGCGCAGCCAATTGAAAAGACTGTCTGTTTCTTACAATGTTAGACATGATCTTACCATACAATCTAGCACTCACTCTTTTAGGTACTTACTCAGTGACTTGAAAGCATATTCACACAACATTGTGCACATAAATGTTAATAG
The DNA here is from genome assembly GCF_002776525.5 of Piliocolobus tephrosceles. Classification (NCBI taxonomy): domain Eukaryota; kingdom Metazoa; phylum Chordata; class Mammalia; order Primates; family Cercopithecidae; genus Piliocolobus; species Piliocolobus tephrosceles. The sequence goes on from NC_045441.1 coordinate 37,770,577, forward strand.
CAACTGTATTCATAATCAGCTCAAACTAAATAAAACCAAAATGACTTTTAGCATGTGTGAAGTTAAACCAAATGAGGTAACCCTAAAATTGAATACTATTCAGTCATAAACAGGAATGAGCTATCAAACCACATGAAGGCATGGATGAATCTTAAAAACCTATTGCTAACTATAAGAAGTCAGTGTAAAAAGGCTACATTTTGTATGATTTCATTGACATAACATCTGGGAAATATAAAATATGGAATCAGGAGAAGATCAGTGTCTGCTAATCGATAAGAAGTGTTTACAGAAGATGTTTTAGGGTGGTGAAATGATTCAATATTATACTGTAACAGTGGGCACATGACACTGTGTATTTATCAAAATCCTTACAACTTTGAGTAAAGAATGAAACATATGCACATTTCAAAAACATTCAGTGGATCCAGAAGGTAATGCAGAAGTTGACAAAATAATATAACTGTATTATACATGTATAAAATAACCTCACTGAAGGAGGTTCTGACCTGGGTATCTCTGTAAATGTGTCGAGTCTGTAAAACTAAAGGCAAAAACACTGTAATCTGGTTGATAAGACTGTTTCCCACATGGGTATAGGTTAACTATTCAGATACTGCTATCAATATATAAGGGAACTGAATAATTAAGTAAATGGAAGGCAGATGAATGAGGCCAGGTTTCTCATTGTTGGAGTGAGACTTAAAATCATCCAGAGGAGGAGGCAAGAATGATCCACATGGCAACAGATTCAACTTAGACACCCCTGAGTGGATTTCTGTCATATATTAGAATATTTATAAATGTGGGCTAGCTTCTTCATGAACTAAGAGAACCTAGAAACAACTACACCATAGTATCAATGAATACCAGTAACTCCCAGAACTTGGAGTCTAATACAATTTTTTCCAATAAAAGACAGCAGGGCTCCTTGGGAAAATGGCTGATCCTAGTATCAGGGCAGGAACTACAAAAGATGATCCTAGAGCATCTTGTATTGCCATAGTATAAGGAAGTGCTCAAAAGAAATTCACAATCACAGGAACACAGCCCAAAGACACAGGGGAAACTCAAAGAACTCCCATGACCAAAACTGGAACTATATGAATAATGAAGTAGTTGAGATAGCAGTGTACTATAATACAAAGTGGAAAATAAATATCTATGAATTCGTACCAATATAGTCATAGCATACATAAATAATTAAGGGAGAATACGCAAATTTCTCATGCAGAAGTGTTCTGAATAATTTATGTAGGTTCTCCACCCTTAAGAAGTGGAGCTTAACTTCCCACTATGTAAATGTGGGCTATAATGTAGTGATTTCCTTCTAAAGATTATAGTACAAAAACAAGGCATAAAAGAACAACTTTACAGTGAAGAAATCTGACAAGCACTATCTCAGCCAACTGATCAAATTTAACATCAACTTTGTTAAGTCATGTTGATAACATGTCCCTTTATATGATGTGATGAGAATGGCACCTTAATTCTATTGCTTTTTCCACATACCAGTAACCTGAGTCTAATCACAAGAGAAGTATCAGGCAAACCCATTTAAGAGACTGATGTGGTGTGGCTCTGTGTCCCCACCCAAATCTCACCTTGAATTGTAATAATCCCCATGTGTCATGGGAGGGACCTAGTGGGAGGTAACTGAATTATGGGGACAGGTTTTCTCTGTGCTGTTCTCATGACAGTGAATAAATCTCATGAGATCTGATGTTTTTATAAAGGGGAGTTCCCCCACACATGCCCTCTTGCCTGCCACCATTTAAGATGTTCCTTTGCTCTTCCTTCATCTTCTGCCATGATTGTGAGGCCTTCCTATCCATATGGAACTGTGAGTCCATTAAGCCTCTTTCCTTTATAAATTACCCAGTCTTGGCTATGTCTTTATTAGCAGCATAAGGATGGACTACAGAAACATTTTACAAAATGCCTGAGTAGCACTTCTCAAAACTGCCGTGGTCATCAAAAATAATAAAAGTCTGAGAAATTGTCATAGCCAAGAGGAGTCTAGCAAAATAAGAAAAATAAATGTAATGTGATATCCTGGATGAGATCTTGAGACAAAAAGGATATTAAATAAAAACTAAGGAAACCTGAATAAAATATTGGCTTGAGTTAATAATATTAATATTGATCCATTAATTGTGGCACATGTGCCAAAGGAAGCAACAGGCTGTTAATAAGTGATACTAGGTATGGATTGTATGGAAACTCTTTTGTGTGTGCTATTTTCTCAATTTTTCTGCAAACCTAAAACTTGTCTATAAATGATATTTAAAGATCCATAAAGAAATTGCAAAAGAAAATGTTGATAAATTTGACTGAATAATAGTAGAAATACATGTGCATAGACCAAAAAACAAATGAAATAAAAGCATACATAACTGAAGGAAAATACATTGACAAAATATGGTACCATTTTTTCTTAAAATAATCAACATTGTTTTAAAATTACTATGAGATTATATAGATACCTACATAAACTGAGACAAAGTGTCTGAAAATAAACTTAAAAATATAAATTAAAAGCTTTAATTATATTCATACATTTACCTAAGTATTCTATTTTAAGATGTCTGACCAAAAATTCTGACACTGTGTCATTATTTTATCACTATTGATAATAAGGATTATTTTAGGAAATTCCACTAAATTTGTACGATTGAGTACTATACCTACTAAATTGCCTGAAAATATTTTTTTATGACGAAAGGAGATGCCAATTACACAAATGACTATGGTAAGAGTGATAGATATCAAATGATCCCAAATAAGTATAAGCAAAGGACAACAAAATATGTACAGCCTTATCTCAACATGAGTTCTCTTGGGATGTTTGAATTGTGATTGATGATTGTTTTCTCATTTATAATTTCTTGGTCTGAAACCAATTATCTTTTTTTTTTGTAATAAGGGGGGAAAAGGTAGTGAATGTAAATATTCTAATCTTGAGTTGAAAGCCCCAGGCCATCCTTTATTAATAACAGATTGTGTCGATAAAATTTTCAGCAGAACCTTTGTCTTAAGATGATTTACTTTTCTCCTAAAAGATCAGATATCCTGACAGAATACAAAATTTATTGCAAATTCCAATGGTCAATCCAACCAGACCTCTGAAGTAAATAACAATTTGTCTCTATCATCTCTTCACTCTTCCCTGATCATTGTGTTATCTCTGTTAACTGTAGTTTCCCTGTGCCCCCAAGGACCCAGGCAGCTTCCTTCCAAACCCACAAACTCTAGATCATACAAACATGCATCTGGGATAGGATTTGCAATAAGTATAGAAAAAATGGTGAAGTCCATTTGGATGAATAATAATATAATGCCATGAAATTGGAAAGATATTCAAGAATTAGAGACAGTGGTGGACTTTGACCTGAGTCTTTAGTGGAAAGCACAGTTGGGAAGTTGGTTTGAGAGAAAGTGTGTGTCAAGGGTGAGTCTGCGATATTTTTTAGGATACTCAAGTCTTGGGAATTCATTTCTCAACAATAAATTATTCAGTGCATACCACATGCAATACTCTTCTGGGCACTGGAAATTAACTAGTTCAGGTACGTAAGATAGACCAAAACAGAATAAATACGGTGACAAATACATAGAAATATTTGTAGATGGAATAAGTTTTAAAAAGTTATAGTAAGTATATACTTTATAAACTAAAAGTAAGGAACAAAAGAAAAAGTATTGAAAACGGAAGAGAAGGTAGTAACCATTGAAAGGAAATTTCACTAGAGAAATGTATTAGTCTGGGTGGGTACGGTGACTCATGCCTGTAATACCAGCACTTTGGGAAGCTGAGGCGGGCAGATCACTTGAGGCCAGGAGTTTGAGACTGGCGTGGCCAACCAATATGGTGAATTTCCATCTGTACTAAAAATTCACAAATTAGCAGGGCATGGTGGCGAGTGCCTGTAATCCTAGCTACCCCAGGGCTGAAGCAGGGGAATCACTTGAACCTGGGTTGTAGTGAGCCAAGATCGTGCCATAGCACTGTTGTCTGGGTGACAGAATGAGAACTCATCTTAATAAATAAATAAATAAATACAAAGAACTGTATTAGTCCATTTTTACGTTGCTATACAGAAATATCTGAAGCTGGGTAATTTATAAAGAAAAGCCACTGTATCTGGTGCATGGTTCTGCAGACTGTACAAAAAGCACAATGCTGGCATCTGCTTTTGGTGAGGGTTTAGGAACCTTAAAATCTTGGAAGGTGAAGGGGAATCTGATGCATCATATGGCCAGAGCCAGAGCGGGAGAGAAGGGGTGGGTCTCAGGCTGTATAAACTAACTGTGTGGGAACCCACTTATCACCAAGGGACACTCAGCCATTCATGGGGTATCTGTCCCCGTCATCTAATACCTCCTACTAGGCCCCACCTCCAAATTTGGAGGTCACATTTTCACAAGATATTTGGAGGCAACAAACATCCAAACCATAACAAGAAGGATGTGGTCCGTGACAAGCTGCTAGATGTTTAACAATGAGAGCAGGCTTTGAAGTTCAGATTTTAACATGTCATAGTCGATGACTTTAAATATGAAACAATTAGCAGCATGCTTGGCACAGTGGATGACTGGTGAAAGGTAACACTATGACCTAGATGCCTAGGAGCCATCCTGTGGGGAGCAAAGTTGGTTAGCTATATTTACTTGTTTGATGCACACTGGTTACTGGTTGTTCCCGCTTCCTTTTCCAGAATTAAAAAAGTCATACGTCCAATTATCTATTTGATTAGTGTTATTGTCTCCTTCATTTTATTCATTTTCCCAATGTCTGTTCCTCCTCAAACATCATCATCTCCAACTTGGCCATCTTGGCTGAAGGGGTTCTCCTCGTCTTGAGAGATAATCTTCAGGGCCTTGGGACAGGAATACACTTTGAGAAAGCTGGTGTTCTCTTAATAAACTTCTCTCCTAGCTCAGCTAAGAATTTCTTGTTCCTAATATTGTCTTCCATTTCCAGTGTGAAGATCAATCTCCTTGGCAGGAAAGACAGCGACCAAATAGGATTTTGAGCAGCTCTGCTTTCCTACAGTCTGTTGGTTAGTGCTGCACTTGTAGTTCCACCTGGAAATAGAGACTGTAGCCAGGTAGTACAGACTCTGGGGTCAGGCTGCCTGTAAGAAATTGGCAGCACTGCTGCTGAGAAGTTGTCCAACCTTAGGCACATTACTTAAAATTTTTGTGCCTTTGTTTTTACCTAATACAAAACAGGAATGATAGTATCATTACTGGCTATCTAGAGTTTTAAAAATCAAGTTTAAAAGCATCCAGATGTAAGATCATTTATATGTAATCTCAAATATTGTTACATTCTGGTTTCCCTAAGTCACTTTCATTTTGTTTACCATGGATTTTGAAAATGTATTAATTGATACACTATCAGTAAGATATTATGTTGCATAGGTGGTCAAGCCATCGTTTATATGTTAAGAATTACCTTGATACCTGCTGAATGATTAGGGAAATTACTTTTATTCATTGTGCCTTCATTTCTTCACCTTAAAAATGAAGTTTAGAATTCTGAAAATACTGCTATATATGCTGTATAGTTTTACAAAGACATAAAATACCACATACAAAGTGCTCATCACATTGTCTGCTATATATAAAGTACACAGATATTAGCAATTGTTACCCACAAAAAATATTTACTTGGGTGACCCATCCTTAAAATCATTCTTTGGCATCTTCTGATTCTTGGAGTTTTTCATGTCTTTTTATTTTCCTGAAAGCAAAGGACTGTTGTACAGAAATAAAAATTGACACAACTAGAGATATTGAACTCATAATAGTTGCAAGTTTAATAGAGGGGAAGACATGGGTTTTCATGGACATTTATAGGCTAATTTTGCAACAAAAGAGTTTGAGTAACCATAGAGCTCTTCAATATTCATGAAAATTTGGTTTACTTTTCTTTCATTATTATACTATGCATTAATTATCATTCAAACTCAATAATAATTCATTTAAATGGATGCTTTGCAGTTGATAAATATATTTAAGTAATAAGACACAAAGAAAAGTTATGCAATGTATAAAGAAGACATTTAAAATTAACATCATAAAATATAACAAAATAGTAAAAATATTAATTAAAAAAATCTTTTACGTCCTGCATTAATATATCTGTAAAACAGTTGAAGGTGAAGGGAAAAAGGCCATTCCTTTATTTATATTTCCATTGTAGATTTGATGGACATAGAAATTTAGGAACAGTATCCTCACTTAATGTGGCAGGTGTTTTGAATAATCAGAAGAGCATTTAAAGAGATTTTCATATTGACGCATGTAGAGAAGCATGGATTGAAATGAGGAGACATAAACAACAAGCTGGGGAATTATTTGGTAAATGAGAGCATCTCAGTTCTTCGTGTAGGTTCTGACAATTCTGTTGATGAACTGCTCCTTTGGAGTGTGTAGGCTACTCTCCAGGAAGGAGTTTAGCACTTAGAAGACACATTAATCATTGAAGTTTATTGAAGTAACCTACTCCTTCACTTAGCAACATCTCTTTCCTGGATATATTGTGCAGAATGGACAAGCTGCCGGACTTATGGCCTTGTGTGTTGACACATCAAATGTGGGATAGATTTAAAGGGAAGCTATTTCACAGCAGGATAAATGAGGAGAGTGAATGACAATAGGACCTCTTTACTGAGATTTATTATATGCTAATTCCCACAATAAAAGCATGGCTGATCTTATTTAATTCTTCCTTACTTCTGTGAAATGTGCCCAATTAAAGACGAAGAACTGAGTCTATGAAGACCTTGTAATGGCACCGACAACGTAGCCAGTGAGACGGAACTTCAGACAAATGCCCATAAACAGTTAGTGTATTATATTTTACTATAAGGATTTTACATTTTATGCAAATTGTTTACAAATTATCCTCTGAAAATTCTTTAAATACCTAATCTATCTATCACTATTTTCAAGTATATACATATAACCTATCTATCACTGTAGGTTATTTTATATTTTATACGTATTTAATATTTATGTGTATCTACTTGAAAATAGTGATAGGTTATATTTGTAAGTATATACATACTTTTCTGCAACATAATCCCAGATTTGGGGTCATAAATCACCTTTCCCTTCTTATTCAATGTGATTTGAGTTTAACAGATACACCTGTGCTGAGGGTAATGGGTGTGATTCAGCCAGGGAAATGAGAGGACCAGCTTCCTCTGTTCTCAGGGATCATTTAGATATGGGCAAAATTCTCAATTATAAATAAGGTAAAACATGGAAATGGTACTATATCTGTTGGAATGAAACATGCTCTATTTTCTCCTGCACCTTTTTTTCCTGCATTGTTTAAAATGTATTAATCTGTATTTCTAAAACTTTGCACTGTAGTCCATGAGGAACAGAAAGCTGGTGCTGAGATTTTGATTAAAGAGAAACACTAGGTTGTGGAGAAACATTAGAGGAACTCATTTTCTTGTTCAATCACCTAATCACTGTGAATATCATCAATAAAAGAGATGGTGACACTGAATTTCTCTGTGCTTTTCTGGTCCTCAAAGTGAGACTCAAAGCTCGGTTCTTTGCACACGTTTCCAGCACCATTCTACTGTTAGTGCACAGCAGTCATTGTGGGACCCCCTTTGACTTGTCTCTTCTCTTTGATCTTCTGTTTCCTGTTCCCCATATGCTCTTTCTTTCAGTGGCACATACGCTTCAGTGACATCCTGAGACATGGTGTAAGGTAACTGCATTTTTGGAGAACTTGCCAATGTAAACATATCTCTATTCCACCCCCACTTGACTCATGCTGGCTGGACATATAATTGTAGGTAGGAAATCATCTTTCTTCAGCATTTTGAAAGCATTGCCTTACTGTCTTCTAGCTCTCATGCTGCTGTTGACAAGTCTCATCTTTTTCTGTTCTGTGGAAACTTATCAGATCTCTTTGTCCCAGGTATCATACAATTTCTTAAAGGCACACCTTCCTTTAGGTCTATTTAGAACTCCATTTTGTACAATTTGTGGACCCTTTCAATCTTCCTATTTATGACCTTAAATTCTGGGACATTATTTTGAATTGTTCATTGTAACATTTTTAAATTTTGTTTCTTTCTGGAACTTCCATTATTTGAATGTTGATGGTCATTGCTTATCCTTTCATTCTTTACTTAGAAAAAAAAAATCTTATTCTTCTTTACCATTTCTGTAGCTCTTTGCTTTATTTTCTGGAGTATTTTATCAATCTTATCTTCCAAATCTTCTTTTGATTTTATATTTACTTTATTATTAATGATGTTTTAGAAAATTATTCAATAGTTCTTTTTGTTCTTAAGTGTTAACTTTAAAAAATCTTGTTATTAATAATAGTTTCCAAAACTGTCTTCTCTTTGTAGTTTTTTATTTCCTTTATGTCACAATTTTTTTTCACTTCTTTACACCCCATCTTCCAAAAAAGAGACTATGCTAATATAACTGGCAAAACTTATTGTCTTCTCCTGAGTTAAGAGTAAGCAACTGAAAAGCTGACATAATGTTCTGAACATATGGACAATGTGATGGCTTCTGTCTCTGAACTTCACATAGGGTGATTGAGGAGGCTCTACTGTTGGGGAATCTTTGTTTCTCTTGGACAAGGCTGAGTTCTCTAGAGAAGTGTGTTTCAGTCTAGTGTGGATAGCAGAATCTAATTTCCATTGTTTTGCAACTTGAGTGGTAGGAAGATGCCGGGGTACAACACTTAGCACACATGTGGACACGTGATCCTCTTGGTTTATGTGTGGTACCTTGGCTTCATATGTGCCTAGGGCACCAAGCAGAGAGACCATCTGTATTATCTTCTTTACAGAAAACTCCAAATGTTTATTGCAGGGGAAAGGACAGTCATCAAGCAGCATGGAAGAGTTAAGGTTTTTTGTGATCTTCTCAAACAGCTTTCACCTTTTCCTCCTTATTTTAGGTTCTTGGTGCTTCTATCTTGAGTGCCTTAATTATTCTAGGGGAATATAATGATTGTCAACTAACCTCTGATAGTGATAGTTTAGGACTACTAAACTAGTTAGGACCTATATATCTGCCTCCCATATAAAAGGTGTTATCTCCTCTCCTGCAGTTGTGTCCTCTCCTGCTCTCTCCTCTATTGCTGCTGTAGACACCCCTCAAGATTCATGTACTAAAGTCCTAACCCTCAAGGAGACTGTATTTTGAGATAGATAGGGTCTTGGGAGGGAATCAAGGGTAAAAGAGGTCATAAATTCTGGGACCCTAATCTGATAGAACTTGTAAAGTTGTAAGAAGAGTAAGAGACACCAGAGTTTTCTCTCTCTGCCACATGAGGACACAGCAAGATGACAGCCATCTGCAAACCAAGGATAGCCCTTACCAAACACCAACCCTGCAGACAGCCTGATCTTAGACTTTCAGTCTCCCGATATGAAAAAATAAATTTATGTTATTTAAGCTACCCAGTTTACAGTATGTTATCATGGAAGACTAAGAAAACTAAAACAGTGGTGTTATGACATTTTATAAAAATATATACTTATTATATACTTATTTATAAAATACCTAAACCATGTATATGTGTGTAAAATACAATAACTGTATATATAATTATATTATATATAGTATTAATTTTTTACTCTGAATTTCTTCTACCTGTATTTTGCTTTCTCTTCAAGTGAGGTCTACCATAAATACCTATTATGTGACAGATAGATGTATATTTACTAACTATGGTGAGAGTTTGGGAAGAAATGAGACCAGATATCTGTATTCAAAGTGATGTATTAATCTAGATCTCATAAATACATTTGATTAAACCTTTGTATGTTGAGATATTGTTGGGGTGTGTTTTAAATGTATTTTTAATTGATTATGCTGTTTGATTTTATCAGGTGCTTAGATTGCAATGATTGAATTGAAGCTCTAAAAATTTATTAAGAGATTGAATTTGACTATATGTAAGCAAATGGAAAGAAAATAGCAACTAAATTTTACTGAAGAAAATAGCAACTAAATTTTACCGAGTACCTGTTGTGACTGATACCATTAACATATAGATGCAGCATGTCAGCATTCTAATTACCTAAGTGGTATTTAACACATAATAGATGCTCAACAAATATTTCTGAAATTTAGACTGTGATAAATGAATAAGGGTAGATGCTACATTCAGATAGATCCAAAGCTTAATTCTTCCCCTTTACCATGACTTTCCTGGCAGCAATCACAGTTATTGCCTTTTGATGAACTTTCCAGCTTTTCTCTAGCTTTGCACTGGTTTTGCTGGGGGTATGGTATGGTCAAGTGAAGGCAATTTTTATATCCCCTTGTGAGTTACTTTTGCTCACACACTTACAAAAATCTAGCCAATATTTGAAAGTTAATATCTAGATACATTTCTTTTTTCTTGATCCCTCTTTCTCCTTACTACAGGATGGAAGCTGATTACTTGCAGTTCCAAATGACTCATTTTCTATTAAAAGTCAGATAGTCTAATTGTGTGAACTAGGACAAGTTAGTCAGCATCTCTGAAACTCAAGTTCTTTCTCTGTAAATATGCATGATTAGATATGTCATACAGGACATTCAGAGGATTAATGAAAATGACATTTAAGAATATATTTTAAGGATTAGTCACCCAATAGGATCTTCATTTGTTATTCTGGAAGTAATGACAGGCATGTTTCTTTTTTTCTTAAACTTTCTGAAAAATATTGCAATTCTATGCACTGCTCCATTGATAATTTAATGTATTACTCTGAGTTTCTTCTACCTGTATTTCGCTTTCTCTTCAAGTGAGGTGTCTTGCTCATTGCACTGGGAAACATTTGGGTATCAGGACGAAAAGAAGCAACAGAGTTCATAAAACCTTTGTCATTAAAGGCAATAGCTTCCTGAATGGATTAAGTCCACTGTACCTGGAAGTATCAGGAGGAAAGGGAGTCTTGAATTCCCTCATGTGTGTGATTGTGTGTGTGTTTCTGTGGTGTGTGCACACGTGTTTATTGGTGGTGGTGACATTTTTATAAGACTGAGGACAAGCAGATTTTCCTCCTTCTGGTGAATTCGGAAGTATATTTCCTTGACTTACCTCCAGGAAGAAGTACATCCTAAGGCTACTTAGTGCTGACTTCACTTGAGAGTCTGTGCATGCCCCTCTGCCTCTTGTTTGCCCCCTTAGCCTTGCACACACTTCTGTAAGTGACACTTTTCTTCATCCTTCTTCATCTTCTTCATTACAGTAAGGCAATAATGATGGTTTTTGTGGGAGTGTGGTACGACCAAGTGTTTTCCCCCAATTATATAATTTTCCTCATTTTCCAAATACTACTTAAGCCATAGGGATTATTATATGACCCTACGAAGTGGAGAGGTCTAAAAAGTATTTACAATTGAATATGTGACCAAACTATCAAAATGAGTGGTTAAAATTAGTTGTCAAATGTGTTGAAAAAAGACAAAGTTGTGTTTATATAAATAGATTTGTAATTTCAAATCTACATGAACACCATACATATAAGTATTTAAATAGCATAAGAGTATTATAACCATTAAACAAACAAAAAGTACATTCATAGTACCTAGTACAATATCTTAGGCATATTATTTGCCAAGTAAAAATCTTCTTAGATTTTTATCTTGTATAATAAGCCCTCACCTAACCTCACAAAGAAGTTCTCGGAAATTGTGAATTTAAGTGAAACAATGTAGGGTACAAGGAAAGCAGCCTTACCATAGGATAATTGATATAAACAAGAGTTAAGTCATATGGTATACAGTACATTGTATGATATATAGTACATTGTTTCACTTCACAGTACACAGCTTCCAAGGACCTATCAACAAAATTAAGTGAGGATTTACTATATTGTGATATACAATTGTATAAATAATTTTTTGTCTGTGTTAGGAAAGAAGATAGTGGGTTGCATCCACTTGCTTAACTGAGAAAGTTACATGGAAGCGGTTCCAGGAGCCAGATACAGGTTGAGGCAATGGTAATTGTGTACTCTCCCTCGCTTTGATTCTGAGGTGATAAAGAGCCCGAAAGTCAGGTGGTCAGTTGTATTAGTCTTTACTTGGATGGTTACGGTTTTGATTATTATACATCTTCAATGTTAAATTGAGTCATCTTGCAGAACTATTTAGAATAGTTTTCTTGATATTGCCTCAAGTGTATGTGTATACTGATTCATGTATGATGTGGTATATGATGTGCAATAATAATACCAGGTGTGCTATGAGGCAGCAGGTAATAACAGGGATGGTGGGTTTTGTTGCATAAAAGGAAGATGATCACGTGATATGCTCTGAATAGCACGACTGAATTTAACTCTGTATTAGTGTGGGAAAGAGCTGGCTCATCTCTCCAGGCCTCTGTTATCTGTAACAGTGTAATAACAATACTTTTCATAGAAGCTAACTTCCTGACAAGGTCACTGCCTTTTCTCAGTGAATACTTTTGAGTTCTGTATGATTTTCAAAATGAAAACTGTGGGTGAGAAATCCACCACTAAGAAGCCCATCCAAGATGCACTTAAATAATGCAGTTTTTAACCATAAGTTATTGAGAAACCATACAATATTGTAATAATAATCTTAATTCAGTAAGTGAAAGTGTCTTTCAGCCACAAAATAATTCCTTTCCTTGACAAAGCCTTTTCATGGAGTTGCCTGACAAACTCAAGAGGTTCACTGGTGATCACATCTCCAGTCGATCTCAGGATGTACATACTGCATTCTCTTTGAATGCTGAACAAACCGACTGATTACAGTAGGTCATCTGACCAAGAAGTGATTAAGAAATCACTTCTACATTAAAGACAGTGATGACTTCCAAATACTGAAGGGGGAAAAAAGTGTATTGTTTTCTTTGTCACATCTGAGAAAAGATGCACAAAGAAACAGTTGTTTAATATTGGATGAGTCACACTGTATGCAGATAAAGGGTGCTCCTCAACTAGTAGTGCCTGTGAGAAACAAACTTGTCCAAACCCAAAGAATGGACTTAGAGACCCGGAGAATGGTGAAAGTGAGACTTTAAATGATGGTCTTGCAAGATCAAGTGTCTGATAGGCAGGCACACCCAGCACAGTTTCAGCAAGCAATTTATCCCCTAATGCACAGGCCCCTCCCCTGGTTCCTTATAGACTCAGTACTATGGGGTTACAATCTTTCTGTACATTACCTACTAATTGTTGGATAGAGGCTTTAGGTGTTTTTTTAGGGTTGTCTTGTTCTTTTTTTTTTCTTTTTTCTTTTTCTTTTTGCAGCCCACAATGCATTGCAATCGTAGTTAGCTCAAGAGTTCTTTTAAGTATTTGACTTATGACCTAATACTGGGCAGGCTGATAAGAACAGAAAAAGTGAGCTATTTTTCAGACTAGTAAACTTTTATCTTTGACGAAACTTCTTTGGTTCAGGTGAAGGCAACTAAGAGGGGGCTGGAAGAGAGAGGCTGACAAGCAAGCACCGGCTGTCCAAGCAGGGGCCTCGTATATCCTGTTTCCTCTGTAGTTGGCTGATCTAAGCCGATTCAAGGCACTTTATCCTGGAAATGGAGCACTGTGTACATTATTTCCTTCAATGTCCAACCAGAAGCAGGAGGAATACAGTCTACACTCTTTGTAGACAGCATTCCCACAGCAGTCAGAAGATTGGGCTAGGTGATGTCTGCAGTCTGCAACACTTGCAAGTCTGTGTGATTCTGAAACGGGAGATCTACTTAGATGTAATATTGCATTGACCCTGACATAATTAAAAATTAATTATATCTATTATATTAAAATACAAATTGAGTTGAAAAATGAAACAACAAAAACGGAGCATGTAATTTTATTTTCTCTAGTGGTCTGTGAACACCTCTTCTGAAGTTAGAATGTCTGAACTACCAGCAATTTTTTAACTTTCTGACCTTCAATTTTATTTTCCCTTATCTGTGAAATAAGGATAATTCTCATATATTCTCCTCAAGGTTGTTGTGAGGATCAAATGTCAGAGTCTTTATCAGCACTTGAAGGCAGTGATGATATATACTAAGGTGAATCATTATTCTCTTCAATAAATTATAAACATCTACAAAACTGATGGTGACATAAATGCAAAAAAAGGTTTTGGAGTGATTTTGATGAGAGAAATAATATAATACTGGTGAGGTATTAGATGGGAGAAAGTTAAGAGAGCTGGGAGATTAAAGTAGACTCAGATTCATGCACCAAAGATGAGAACTTGAATGATCACGAGCTAACATGGAGTCCAGAATGTGATTGCGAATAAAGAGGATGGGGAAGTCCAGGAAAAAGAAGAGCTGACCGAATGGCCCCAGCTTAATTTGATGAATACATTAGCTTCAGACAATAACGTCCAAGCATAGCCCTGTCTTCTCTTAGGGAATTCAAGGTCAAGTCTCTCAGTAATTTCTGTAAGGGAATTGCTTTTACAGATAACTTGATAACACTAGGACATAGGCTATAGGAACATGATGGATTAATTTTATTAAGCCCTAAGAAGGTTATGCGTTTTATGATGAGATTTTCAAATACTTGAGATTTTTAATACATACTCTATGTGCAAGAAATCATCATAACTTAGCATCATAATAATTATGTGACCAAAAAGTGAAAAACAGGTTTGTCATCTAAATAGTGAGGATATTTACTGCAAATATCAGCAGAAACAACTATTAGGTGCAGATTATGAAGGTACATAATATGGCAAATGTGAGAAGGTAGATGACAGGGGCTTAATCCTTTAAAGAAATACTGGAAAATCCAGGCAAAAAGCTTGGAGTCTACTAGTTTGACTCATAGAATTAAAAAATTAATATTAATAAATTTTGACAATTTATAAAACATGTTCACTATCACCGGTTTCCAAACCACTTTCACAAGCTGGGGAGAAAAATGTTTTCTTTATATGGTTAATTAAATTATTTGGCAAATTATATGCTCAAAACTGAAAACTAGGTCTTTTAAATCCAGATGATTTATCTATGTTATTCTCCACCTCCTGGGATGTTTTAAGTAACCTCCTAAAATATCTCTCTTTCCATTAGCTATCTCCTTAATCTATTCTTTCTTCTGTTTCCTGACTAATCTTCACCAATATACACCTGACTCTCATAGTCAAACACATTTATTTTGTTTAAAAAGAAAAAAAGCCCAAACTCAATAGTTGAGACCAACTTCAAAAAGTAAAAGCATTTATTACTCTCTAGCATGAACTTCATAACATACGTCTCCAATTCAGGTGGAGTAGTCTCCTGATCATCCACTGAACAAAGGAAGACTTTTCAGGTACTGAGACTCCATGATTGCTGTTATTGACCCTCTCAAAATCTGAATGAACCAATGAGACCAGCTCAGCCTCATCTCCTCTGTGGAGTTATGCTGGAAATCCTGGCTAATTGTTCATTCCTTATACATGAAATATAGTTTCATTGTACTCTTGGGCATAGGCCAGACATGGGAGACATGAAAATAAGTTTTGTTTTTGTTGTTGTTAAGATTGATGAAAAGCCATTGAAATATTTTAAACAAGGGAGTGTCTTGTTTGGTTATGCTGAGTCATGGGTCACCAAGTTGAGCAGAAGGAAGCAATTATTGTCCACACAAGAAATGAACAGCTTGTGAAAGTGAATGCAATTCAATTTACTTCACAAAGCAGTAATACTTTCTTTAAATTTTGTATACTCATTTCCTTCAATAAAGTAATATTCAATTAAATTTTCTTTTTTAAAATAATCGCCATAAGCATGTCAGGGTTAAACCCGATGATTGTTGGTAGTTACAGAAGCCAGTTCATGGAGACAGATGTTGATGAGTGTGTGAGGGAGTGGGACCAGCTGTAAGAAATTTGAGGTGCGGAACCCCAGTCAGGATACTGCAGAGGAAAAGTGAATACTGGTCCCTTTGTTGAGTTTGGTTAAGAGGTGGGTTTTAAACTTCTTTTTGAGGGGCTAACATGATTGATTTTCTCAAAGACAAATCAGGACTCACCTCCTACTCAACATTAGTGATAGCAATGACATAACAACAACACTAATAGTTCACATTTGTGAATCCTTACTCCCCTCTTCTAAGTGCTTCATGTAGAGCAATACCTCCTTTAATCCTCACATCAAACCTCAGCATTATTGTTAAGCCTGTTTTTCAAAGGAAGAGACCAAGGCAGAAGGAGGTTCAGTAACTTGCACAAAGCTACCCATTTAAGCAGGAGAATCCTTAATTTAGACCCTGTACCACTCTGCACTATTTCTTCTTAGTGTGTGTACTGCTACGGGAGTCTTTTACGGAACCTGAACTAGCCTCACTCCTTTGACCCATTTATAAAACAAACACAACAAGCAAACATAAAATTTCAGAGTAGTATTATCCTTGAAGAATGCATAGGAGAATTTTTTGAAGAAATAAATGTCTTTGTTAAAAGCATATAATACGGAAGAAGGCTAGGAGATCACTATGTCTAACCTCATTTTACAGGTACCTAAATTCCCCAAGCTAAAGTCGTCGGCCCTTGCTTTGCACTCTCCATCCTCTTACCTCATGCAGAGGCAGGAAGGAGGTCCGCTGGAGGACAAAGCTCTACTACAGGGCTTCTGCCTGGCCTTAAATTTTGTTTCCATAACATCCGGTCACCAAAAGCCACAGTTAGCCTTTTTGCCCAAGTGGCTTCAATTCCACAGCATTTGTAGCCACTTCCCCATTGTGTCATCGTGTTCTAGGAGACTAAACTTATACCTGGGTTTACCCTTTGGGAGACAAACTCATTTGCAAATGCAGCCTGAGTGTTTGAGTTGTTGATTCCATACCTATATGCTTCTCTTCTAATAAGTGGGTTCCGTGTATCTCTTTCTCTCTCTATCTCATACACACACACACACACACACACACACACACACACACAAGGGGCCTGCTGTGACTTAACAGTTTACCTAGAGGCTCAGTGCTCTCATCCAGCTGACTTGTATATTTCCTCTTGACTCTCAGTTCCATCTACAAAAATAAACAGAGCACACAGCATACTGTGTGTTAGAGTTTTTCTGCAATTCTTGCCAGGACAGGACCCAGACAAAAACAAGATGACAGCAGGGCCTAACATATCTTGGCTGAGAAAGTTTATCTGTTACTATATATTTTTAAAATTTCCTTTGCCATTTTTCAAATAAAAATTAAGAGTTGAAAAGGAAATTTCTGTTTGCTTCCGTACCAGACTCTCCCTGGGGAAGAAATGCTATCAAGTTGTTTTTCACATGCATCACTATCTGAGAACAAAATCAGCAGGTGAAAAGAAGAAAGACTAGCAAAGAGTGTGAACCCTGGGGGTTATACAGAAGAAAATATCAGCAAATTTGGTGTAAGGAAGAAACTAGGAATTAACCAGTATCTTTCTTTAGGAAGGCAAAGATCTTAGACTGCCTATCAGTACCAACCACTTTTAGCTATTTGCATATTACTCACCGTATGGTTAGCATTTACTGTTTGCAAGCTACCTACACAATCTCTCTGGCTTCTTATCAGAAATGTCAAAACTAGAAAGAGCATTTGGCATTAAGTATAATTTGAAAATGACAAAACAGTTGTAGGAAGGTTGAGATTTATGGCTATCAAAGATTTGTTCTTTTGAATGAAATCTGAGCCTGTTCTCTGACAGGAAGAGGCTTATCTTGGTGAATTTTTCTCTTTGTCCTCTTTGAACTGTACCTTGCTTGTCTCTCATAGACACCATGGTTGGCTTATAATTTAGTGTCTCACATCAAAGCAGACTCATTTTCCTAGAGAGGCTCTTATGCCCTGGGAAAGTGAACTTGCCACTAGACTCCTAACAGTGGGAAAGAAGTATTAGAAATCATAAAAATTACAATATCTCTAATCCCCTGATACATGATAGTTTGATGAAAATAAGATATTTTGGTTAAAGTTACCTTTTAACTCAGAATCAGACATAGTTATTTATTGATTGACTTCCCTGATGTTTCCCTATGAGAGAAACCTTTGCCACTTCTTTTTGGAGCTATCGTCATAGATCCATAATTGGTCCTCCAGTTTCCAGGTTCTCCCTCTGAGATCTGAATGAATTCTGTAGTGCTGCTGTATGGAATCATGCCACTTTCCTGTTAAAAATGCTACATAGCTTCCTATAACTTTCAGATTAAGCCAAACTTAGCTAATCATGGCCAAAGAAAACAAGACCAAACAAAGAAGACTTTCGTCATACAAAACCCTTGTTTCTTCTGAACCCCTTTTGTTCCCTTCTCTTAATACACATGTTCTCTTATTAAACTTATAGACTGTCTTCTGTTTCCACGTTATGCCCGTACCCTCTTCTGATAATTCATTCCTCTTTTACTGCTTGACTTGTCTCATTGGCCCTTGAGAATTTATTTTACACCTCATGGACTCCAGGAAGTCCACAGTTTGCTTTAGGCATTCTGTGTTTTCTACGTATTTTGTGTGCCTTCACAGAAACTGTTGAACTGGCGTGGTGGTTAGTTTGTTTTCTGCTTTTCCCTGATGGAATGTGATATTCTTTACAACAAGAGCATTTCATACTTATCGAATTATCTCCAGCATCAGCATTAGTGCCTGGCATTCAAAGATTCTCAATAAGGTTTATGGAATTAAGTTAATTTTCCGAATGTGTAGTATTTTCCATCTTTGGCTCAAAGCATAGAGGGAACAATTAAATCTATATCCCAGGAGTAAAAAAAAAAAAAAAAAAAGTAAAGGGTTATCAGGATTGACGTCAAGCATACTACAAATTTATTAGAGGCAGAGTTGGACAAAGTGAGGTGGCACAGGCTTAAGTTTAAGGAGTAAAAGGGGCAATGAAGCTGTGGAAAATTGTT
The DNA here is from genome assembly GCF_002776525.5 of Piliocolobus tephrosceles. Classification (NCBI taxonomy): domain Eukaryota; kingdom Metazoa; phylum Chordata; class Mammalia; order Primates; family Cercopithecidae; genus Piliocolobus; species Piliocolobus tephrosceles. The sequence continues at coordinate 37,789,424 of NC_045441.1, forward strand.
AAATTTCAATAATAAATAACAAAATGTGAATGTGAGTGTTCTTGTTTTATAGCACAAAAACAGATCAGCCAGTAATTCCAGAAGTTGCTCAGTCTGATACTAAAGTGAATATGTGTTAAAGTGAGGGAAGTACAGATGCTCCACATAATCAATTGTTCAAATAAATTTCGGCAAGTGAAGTATCTTACACACAGTGACCACTTTCTGAGAATGAACTCCTTCTAGGCTGTTCCTAATCATTGTGGGGATGTTGGTCATTACCAAGTTAACTGGGGCAAAGTATTAAGTCACTCTGAGAAAAAAACTCATTCTCATTTATAAAATTGGGGGATTTGAATTTTATGATTCTTAGGTTCCCAAACAACTCTGAGCTTTGTGGATTTTGCAATTCTAATCATGGAGAGGTGCCTCCGCCATAATCAGGAAGCCAAACTGTTCAACCTCCTCTTCAATTCTTAAGTAATGTCAGGCACAATAATCTGCAATTTACATTTATGACCCAGTATAATCGTCAGATAACCCCCATAAAAGGGTTATTATATTCCTCATTTTACAGGTAACTGAAGTCCAGAATGTTGAAATGAATTGCAAAATTTTTGTAGCTATTCAGTTTGCAAAACACTCTGACAGCCTCTCTGGATAAAATTTATATTAGGTTCAGAAATACAGCAAAGCCGTGTTTTCAAAGATATTTATTTTCAAAACAATAATACTGTTAATAACAACTACAATGTCACCTGTGCTGGTGGACAGGTCTTCTCTAGAATCTGGATGCTGGCAGCCGCCTGACCTCCCAACATGGATAGCATTTATCGAGCGAGCCCTGCCTATCTGGTCCTGTGCTAGTCACGCAAGAGTACCTCTCTGGTTTCCTATTCATGACACACTGTCTGTGATATGTGTTATTTCCAGTCGCCAGTTGAAATGTCACTTAACCACTCAGAGTCTCAGATTTCTCATCTATGAAATAAAATAACTCAATGAGATTGATCTTTAAGATTTTTTCCAGCTATTATATTAAGCTAATAAATTTGCATTTTAATTACAGCCAAACCCTTAGGCTTAAGATTCGTAAATCTATTCTGACTTTTGGATAGGGAACATTCACTCATAAAAAATGGGGTTGCTACTTACCTTCATAAATTCATAAAATAGACTTTTAACAAACTTACACATCTGTGCTCTTTTCTTGTCAGTTTTGGAGTTAGAAACCATATTAAAATTACCCCAACTGAGTTACTAAGCATACAAAGATTAACTATCCCATTTTAAATATTAGCTAGCTAATAGCACTAAGATAAGCAAATTAGACAGACGTGATAAATGGAATCCCAAAATAAAAGGAACAGCAAGCTACCACACAAAAGTTTCATTTTATTAAGTATAAGTTTTCTATAGTCTGACTTTTCCACTTGGAGAAACAAGAATCACATTTTACCTAGGAAATGTTTTTTGATGTCGAAGGCTGATTGGCAGAGCACAGTGAAATGACTCTCACGGCATCTGCATGTTTCTAGTCTGCTTCTGCAGGGGCTCCTTAGATTCCTCTCTGAATGTAGATGAAGTTTCCTAATTAATTTCCCTTTCTCCATCATTGCCCTGTCAGAATCTACTATAAATGTTATCCCATGATTAGCATCTGTGTCACTTTGTTGATTTACACACACACACTCACACACACACACACACCACACACACACACACACTCCTCCAGTGGATCCCTATGGAGTGCAGAACAAGGTCTATCATCCTGATACAGATGTTCAAGGTCTTTACCTTGACCCTGATTAAATTATTATCCCATCTCCAGAACTCAGATCCTTTTCTTCCTTTTTTCTTATGTACTATTCTGTACCAAAGTACTCAATGCTAATGACACATACCAATTGTATTTCCAGTGTTATGTTGGAGCTGGTTTGTGCCAGCTCACAGGAACTGATTACTAGAGCTTTCAAATTTTGTGATCCAGCTGTAAACACAATCATCATTAGAAATTAAATTATATAAACTTGCAACTAAATCCATTTAAAGAAATAGTAATGTGTGCTCAGTAGTCATCACTTTCAAATTATTTTATACCCTTCACTATTGTCTAAGCTGTTGAGGTATCTGCAATATTATATAATGATTTGCTACCATTCCTCACTGCTTAGTGCAATAGTTAGTGAAATCACAATTAAATTGGCATGATGGGAAAATTGCACCATGGAAATTGACTAATGCCACAAATCAGTTTTTTCTTCCTCCCAGAGAGACAGTTGCTGAACTTTCTGTTTGTCTCTTATAGCCACGAGTTAATGAATTAGCATGTATCTGAACTATATTGGCATGCTTTCCATTAACTTTGTGAAAATAGCATAGTAGGAAGTGATACTAACTGTTTATAGATGACAACACAGAAGTTCAGTCAAACAACTTTCTCAGCTCTAGAGTAGGAAGTGGGGCCAGGGTCAAAGAGAAGGCTTGTTTTACTTCAAGACCCATAGGCAACAGGTGCCACAAGAGTGGCAATGGTGGATTGGAGAAATGCACTCCATTTCTCCAATTTGTGAGAAAGGGTTTGTGAGACTGGGTTTAAGCAGGATATTGAATAACATGTTTTACTTTGTCTTGTGATTTTTCCTAAGGACAAGATGAAATGTGAGCTGAGTGAGAACACAAAGAACAGGATTTACCAGAGTTGGATTACTATAATCCAGTCATCGTTCATGGCCTCAGTCCATGAATCTGTAGGGTTCAGAAGGTCTCGGGAGCCCAAGAATTTGCATTTCTCACAAGCCCAGCTGATGTTGATGGGTTGGTCCAGCCACACCTTGAGCAACACCGCTCTTCTATACATGCACGTGCTCTTCCTGACCTATATAACCATCCTATGTGGGCTGGGATTTTGAAGATTTACTATAATATTTATATTCAAAAATAGCAAGAGCTTTGTTTATAAAAGCAGATCATTTATATTTTGAACAACATAATTTGGACCCAAATGTTGTTTCAAACACAGGAAATATGATCTAATTATAAACAAGTTAAATAAGTGGATAAAAATGTAAAGTTCTGGCTTTATGTATATTTTTTCTAATGGGCATTTTGTTTCTGTTCTTGTCATAGTGCTCAAAATGTTTCACTGTAGAATGTAGCTGAGGCTCAGAAAATAACAATTATTTTGTTGACAGTTTTAGGTGACTGTCAAAACAAGTCATAACCTTTTAATCTCCAAGATGAAAAGGGTAACTTGTAACTTGGAAGCATATATTGATGGAGGGCTGCCCACATTTACAGCTCACACCAAAGTGTGTGGGAGTTTGTTTTTCTATATGAGAAGGGGAGAGGTGAGTATCACATTCCAGAATCAGGTTTCTTATGTTTTAGAACACAGGAGGGGAAGCTAAAAGAAAAGGGGACAGAACAAGGGTTACTAAAAGGTGTATGTGAATGATCAAAAGTCAACTTTAAAATATAGAGTGACAGTTTGCATTCCTAAACTACTCAGAGAGACAACTTTGACCAATAACAGAGGAAATACAGGGCATACAACTCTGTGTTTGTCATTCAGATTTCTCTCTGCTCCAGCCAGCCAGGAGCACACGCATACTCCCTGAGTGGAGGATTGCTGGCAAAATCCAAATGACCTTTCCCTAAAACCCCCAAAAGGATATTGCAACCAGAGTAGTTACTCCAGGGCCAAAGTAGAAAGATCGGGGGTCACACGGAATGGACCGAAAGAAGTGGGAGAGAAGAGAGGCATTTTTTCCTCACAATTTCCCAGAACATTGTATAATATTCAGTGTCTCCACACAGAATATTACCAGAAAATATACACTGGTACCTTGAGGAACCTGAAAGTCTGTGCACCATCAGAGGAAACAGTGTCCAGGTAAAAATAACCTACTTCCTTTAGGTGATAACCTGAGAGAAGTGACTGGTATTTATTTAGTGAAGCAGTTTTTGAGACACTTTCATTTCTATACCAAACAAATTTTTGTTTGTGTATTTTTTTTTATTTTTGTGTTTTGTTATTTTGGATTTGTTTGTTTTGTTTTCCTTATTTTCTCAAGTTCCAGTCACTGTTGGGTACATGGATAGATGGCAAATATTAAAGCAACAGGGTTCCTTTATTCTTGGAGTTGGCATTCTAGTGGAAGAGATTGATAATTAACCAAGCCACACCATGAAGTACCACAGACTACGGGAGCTCCTAGAAAGACTAAGTATTCCATCAAGGGGGGCTTCAGGCAGCTCTGAAGATAGTGAAAGTATCTGCAACAGTCATGACTAAAAGGTAAAGAACAAAAGATGAATTTTAAAGCTACAAGATCACAAGCATTCTTATACACCAATAATAGACAAACAGAGAGCCAAATCATGAGTGAACTCCCATTCACAATTGCTGCAAAGAAAATAAAATACCTAGGAATACAATTTACAAGGGATGGGAAGGACCTCTTCAAGGAGCACTACAAACCACTGCTCAAGGAAATAAGAGAGGACACAAACAAATGGAAAAACATTCCATGCTCATGGATTGGAAGAATCAATATTGTGAAAATGGCCATACTGCTCAAAGTTATTTATAGATTCAATGCTATCCCCATCAAGCTACCATTAACTTTCTTCACAGAATTAGAAGAAACTACTTTAAATTTCATATGGAACCGAAGAAGAGCCCACATAGCCAAGACAATCCTAAGAAAAAGAACAAAGCTGGAGGCATCATGCTACCTGACTTCAAACTATACTACAATGCTACAGTGAACAAAATAGCAAGGTACTGGTAACAATACAGACATATAGATCAATGGAACAGAACAGACGTCTCAGAAATAACACCACACATCTACAACCATCTCATCTTTGACAAACCTTACAAAAACAAACAATGAGGGAAGGATTCCCTATTTAATAAATGGTGTTGGGAAATCTGGCCAACCATATGCAGAAAACTGAAACTGGACCTTTTCCTTACATTTTATACAAAAATTAACTCAGGATTGATTAAAGACTTAAATGTAAGACCTAAAACCATGAAAACCCTAGAAGAAAACTTAGGCAATACCATTCAGGACATAGGCATAGGCAAAGACTCCATGACTAAAACACCAAAAGCGATGGCAACAAAAGCCAAAATTGACAAATAGGATCTAATTACAGTAAAGAGCTTCTGCACAGCAAAAGAAATTATCATCAGAGTGAATAGACAACCTACAGAATGGGAGAAAATTTTTGCAGTCTATCTTTCTGACAAAGAGCTAATATCCACAATCTACAAAGAACTTAAACAATTTTAGGAGAAAAAAAAAAAAAAACCCTATCAAAAAGGAGTGAAGGATATGAACAGACACTTCTCAAAAGAAGACATTTATGCAGCCAACAAACATATGAAAAAAGCTCATCATCACTGATCATTAGAGAAATGCAAATCAAATCCACCATGAAATACCATCTCATGCCAGTTAGAATGGCGATCATTAACATGTCAGAAAACAACAGATGCTGGAGAGAATGTGGAGAAATAGGAATGGTTCTGCACTGTGGGTGGGAGTATAAAATAGTCCAACCATTGTGGAAGATAGTGTGGTGATTCCTCAAGGATCTAGAACCAGAAATACCATTTGACCCAGCAATCCCATTACTGGGTATATACCCAAAGGATTATAAATCATTCTACTATGAAAGCACATGAACAAGTATGTTTATTCCGGCACTGTTCACAACTGCAAAGACTTAGAATCAACCCAAATGCACATCAATGATAGACTGGATAAAGAAATTGTAGCACATATACACCATGGAATACTAAGTAGTCATAAAAAGGATGAGTTCACGTCCTTTGCAGGGACTTGGATGAAGCTGGAAACCATCATTCTCAGCAAACTATCACAAGAACAGAAAACCAAACACCACATGTTCTCACTCATAAGTGGGAGTTGAACAATGAGAACACAAGGACACAGGGAGGGGGACATCATACCCCAGGGCCTGTCAGGGGTCAGGGGCTAGGGGAGGGATAGAATTAGGAGAAATATCTAATGTAGTTGATGGGTTGATGGATGCAGTAAACCACCACGGCATGTGTATACATATGTAGCAAACCTGCTTGTTCTGCACGTGCACCCCATAACTTAAAGTATATAAAAAAATAAAACTACCAGGAAGGCAAGATATATTACTCAAAATATAATAACATATTCATATTAAGTATTAGTTTATCATGTATTACCCTTTCTTGGTTTCTGATATTTTGTTTATTAATTTTGCACTCATATTCACAAGTGAGATTGAGCTACAGTTTTCCTTTGTTGTTGGGTTTTGGTACAAAGTATATGCAGACCTCACGAAACCAATTGAGGGTTTAGACTTACTCTTTTTCTATTCTTAGAATTGTTTGATCAACTTGGTTATTTCTAATGTAACTAATTGATACAGTTCAACAGAGGACCATTTGTTAACATATCAAATCATATCACACCATACCAATCCACACATCACGACATACTATACCACACCTCCTCAAACCCATCCACACCATCCACATCATCTCATACCACACCATACCATTCCATATAATACCACATCGTACTATAGCACACCACACCATACCATAGCACACCACACCCATCTGTATCATACCACATCATACCGTACCACACCACACAACACCACGCCATACTACATACCACAGCAAACCACATAACACCACAACACATAGTACCACATCACATAACATCATACCATAGCATACCATACCATAGCATACCACACCAATCTATATCATACCACTTCATATCATACCATACCACATCACATAATACCACACCATACTATATCATACCATACCATATCATACCATATCACATAACACTACACACCATCATGCTGCACTATACCATACCACACCATTTCATAGTATACCACATTATAACATACCACACACCACCTTATAACACACTATACCACAAAACACCACAACATACCAAACCATGCTATATCATACCACACCAATCCATATCATACCACATTATACCACACTATGCCAAATAACACCATACTATACCACACTATACCACACCACATACCACCACACAATACACCACCACAGCATACCATACCACACCACACCAATACATACCACATCACACCACTCCACACCATACCGTAGAGTATAATACTACACCATACTATGCAAATGTAACGTGCATTAAGTCTAAAGTATCACTTAGTGAATTCACAGCAATCATGAACTTTATTAATTTAGTGGAGGGTATGGACAAAAAGAAATGTAGAGTCAATATTATACTGGTAAAATGTCGAAAACTTTCCATTTAAAATTAAGAATGAAACTTGGCTGCTCACTATCATTGCTACATACAATGCCAGTACCATTGTATTTTAGGTACTGGCCATACATAGCAGCAAGAAAGAAAACTATGCAAGGTTTATAAAAGGTGAAAATATAATAATTAGATAAAATTCTCATTATTGATAGATGACATATAGCAATTTTAGGATCAATATGTGAGTTGAGGAAAGTTGCAAGATACACATTTAACACATAAATTGAACTACATTTATGTATTTTGACAATAGTTAAAAATAAATTTAAAATATGCCACTTCTAAAGACAGAAAAATATTAATCTAAAGTATATCTAAAGAAAGTTGTGCAAGGTATCTATTCAATTTTTGTCAAACTAATGTATAAATTAAAGTCAATCTAAATCAAGATATTAGTAGGTCTCTATTTACAGAAATAGAAAAACTAATTACAAGATTTGCATGCAAACACAAAAGACCAAGAAAAGCCTAGACAATCTTAGTGAAAAAGAACATGATAGGGGAATTTGCTTTACTAAGCATGAAGACTTATAAAGCCACAGTAAAGATACTGTGGTTTTGACTACCTAGTTGACAAATACTCCATTGGAATACAATAGAGAACCCCGAAACAGAGCCACCTAAGATTTGACACTTGTTCCTGACTAAGATGGCTTGTCAGAGCAGTGGCAAAGGATGTTCTCTTCAATACATGATATAGGGTCCACTGGCTATCAATGTGGAGAAAAATGAGCTTGACCTCTAGATCATATCACAGAAGACTGAATTTCAGGTGCTTTTGAAATCAATGTAGGAAAAGTCATGTAATCAAGTTTAAAAATATAAATTAATATTTACATGATTTATATATATTGTAAACAGGACAGCAAAACATCGACAGTGAAATAAAATGTTAGTAAGTTATACTTTATTAAAATAAAACATTCTTTATCAAGAAATATCACCAAGCAGGTGAAAATGAGAGCAGTCAGTTATTTCTAACAGATAAAGCAATCACCTCCAAATTATTATACCAACTGACTTCTCCAAGAGCAACACTATTCAGTAACCATTAACCAGTTGGAAAATCTTTGTGACCTTGGGCTAAAGAAAAATTTCTTACATATGACACAACAAGCATAACAATAAAGACATGATACATAAATTGTATCAAAATTGAAAACTTTCACCCTTCAAAAGATGCTACTAAAAAAGAAAAAAGTAAGCCATAGAAAAGGATAAAATATTTGCAAAGTATATGTGATAAAAAAAAGAACTCTTTACAACTCCATAGTAATTCCAGTGAAATATAAACAAAATTTTGAGCAAACACGTTACAAAATAAGATATGTGAAAATTCAATAGGTACATGAATAGAAGCTCCACATTGTGACTCATCAAAGATTCAAATTAAAAACACAGTGAGTTCCACTGCACACTCAGTAGTACGACTACATTTAAAAGATTAGCAATATCTGATGTTGGTGAGGACATTGTTATGGTGAGGTTAGAAACATTATGCTAGAGAATGAAGCCAAACACAAAAGAAGGCACATTGTTTGATTTCTCTTCTATGAATGAAATTTTAGAAAAAGCAAATCTATTCTCTAGTGCCAGAAAACAGAACCAATTAATTGGAACTTGGTCGGGTGTGTATTGACTGGGAAAGGGCACAAGGGTAGTTGTTGGAATGATTAAAATATTCTGTATCCTGATTGTAGCAGTGACTCATATATTTCTTAAAACTTATTGAACTGTAGATACACTTAAAATTAATTATAAATAGATTATATTTACTATATGTAACTAAAACTGCTGAACAAAATAAGAACATATACAAATAATAGGTTTTAAAAGAAGTTTCAAAGGAGAAAGTGATTATAAACAGAAATTCTTGTTTTTTTTTTTTTTTTTTTTCTCTGTTATCCAACTGAGTTCCCTGCACAGCCCTCACTTTGAAGACTAAGTGTTGGATGCTGCAAATGATGGAATAAAACCTCCTCTCAGGTCAGCTGCTCCAGAGAATATTGGACTATTCATCATAATAGTTATCTGGGTGGTGACCAGACATTCTGCAGAGCTCATCTTGATAAGTAATGCTCCCCAAAATAATTTGGATCGTAACCCTCCATTTCTTCAGTCTGGAATGAAGTCAACAACTACTACCTGTCTGACATCATGCACCTTAGCTGCTCAGATTTCCTATTTTACCCTTTCTTCTACCTCCATATTGGGTCATTACATACTTTGTAACACATTTGAGTTGTCATAAACTTTATTTGACACTTGACTGCACCAGGTCATACTTTCTGCTCTTTCTCACATGCCCGGGTAGTTATTGTTGCTGCATTTAAAAGAGAGAGAGAGAGAGAGAGTTCCAAATTATTACAGTTCACAAGGAAGAAATAGATATCACAAGGTTATTATTTAAAATATTAATCTGTAGAGTTCTGGTGTCTGCTAGCTACAGAATTGAATTAAAGAATACACTTAGGAAAGTTGATAGGGACCACCTTATCCTCCCAAACTCACCTTAGGCTTTGGCTCTTTCTTCTCTTCCTATGGAAACAGATACAACACTAGCAAAGGTGGTGTCAAGTCCTTTAATATAATTTTTCATCACCAGTGATTTAAAAGTATCAGATTTTATTTTCCCTGATTGAGACCATTACCTTATGTTTTAAATTAACCAGTGCCCTCACTTTCATAGAAATCACAGTATAGCTCATTTAAATGCAGGATATGTGTGAAGCTATTGCTTTAGAACAATATACCTTGATCCTCTGGTTTACCCATCTGACTCACAGTTCTGACACAGATTCTCACCGGTTGTTAAAAAGATACCCCTATAGAAACAGAAAGAGATAAAAAATATCCAAGCAGTATTGAAAATTAGGACTTAACCTTCAAAGTACCTGAAATAAATTTTTATTAAAAACTAGGCCAAATATTTGACTTCAGAAAAATAATCAGTGATTTCTTACGCCATGTTCTAGGAAAAAGAAAGTCAGTGTGGCCCTCTTTTATCTTTTCTTATGGCCTTTACCTACTTCAGAAATGCAAGATGTCCTTTGTTACAAGACTGCTATGTTTTTTGTTTTGTTTTGAAGCATCAAGAGCAATGTCTTCCCATTCCTCCAGTTGGGCAGACACTATGGCCCTGGACTAAGTGTTAGAAAGTTATCATGTGTATATACCATAGGTATATACTTTTACATGCCTTGTTGTGTGGTTGTGGAATGGGAGAAATGGAGAAGTTCTTGCTTGCTCTTCTTTGCAATAAAGGTTTAGAACGAGGAGTTGGTGTGGCAGCGGTATCTTACCTTAGAGAGAAAAGGACAGGGGCTCGACCCAAGTGGATGAAGAGTGGAATGAAGGACAATTCGCACTGTTGCCATATTCTCTGAAGCTGCGGCCTGAGATTAGGTCTTAGTCCATCCTCAGAGCCCAGCACTTGGATGCTGTAAAGAGAGTATAACTCACCAATCATATTCTTGAATCAGGTATTGTATCACTGCTAAATAGTATGGCAAATATCAGTAAATCCCATTTCTTCTGGAAACTTCAGTCTTTTTTTCTCTCTGCTGTCAAATGAGAGGTTTGGAGTTGAGCATTTGGACTTGAGCATTTCTCACTCAGCATCCCCACTGCCATCCCCCACCCAGTCTTTAACATACAATTCTATGCAGGGTCAATCAGTTGAGTCTCATGCCAGATGAGTCTCCTCTCCTTTTTTGTGGCAGACCTCAGAAAGCCTCTCACTTGCTTTCCTTGTACACCACCATCACTATAAGAGATCTATCCCTTAGAACACTCACCTGCAAGCCTGGTTACAGAATGTAGCACATCCTCCTCATCTCCCCACCAGAAATTGGAAATGCTCACCCACTGAAAAACGTTTAAGATATGGGTAATTTTCCTCATTTTTCTATGGATAAGCTAAATAAACGGAATAGATAGTCTGTATAAAGTTTTAGAATTAGATTTCTAAGATATTGACCCTGGTCAATTATTCATACATTAGTCTTAATTTATAATGGTGGTTCTATTTTAGTTCTGTTCATAGGTAAAAATGCAAACCCTGAAGAAAGGACTTCCAATTACACCCTCCCTGAACCTCTCCATGCAGGTCCTTCTACTCCGCACTCAGCCTTATTGCACAGACCAACACAATACTTCGGAGTCCTTCAGGTACCTACTCATCTCATGAAAGGAATTTGCATTGTGAGGTCTCTATACCAGGGATTCACATCCCTGGTTCAGGAACATCTAGGTTGCTTCTACCAGGTTCTTGTTTCTTCGGTCACATCCACTCAGTACTGCTCTGATGTCAGCTATTGGGATTACATTTTGGATAAAGTTAAGAAGTTATCTGTTTCACACAGTATTTTCTGCTGGTTTCAAAGGAAAATATTCACTGGATTCTTAAGTCTGGTACTTGGTGGGAGCACAGACTCCAGAGAAATCCCATACACCTGACCAGGGGTGGGGCACAATTACCAAACATGTCCTACGACATGACCATTTCTAGTGCTTCTGCTGCTTCTGCTACAGAATCTATCAACATCTAAAACATCACTTTGTGGTAACCACAGGAATTAAAAATAGAGTTGAAAGAGAGGCAGTACTGGCCACCCTGTGGTTAAATAAATAACATTCAAGAATTTTCTTTTGGTCTTTTCAACTATCCACCTTACCCTGTACTCCAATAGTAATGAACTTCCAGGCATTAGGTTAAAGAATGACCTTTTTAGTTATCAATGTTCCCTTTGACAAAAAGAGATATAAGTAGGTATATTTCCCTACTGTACTTGTCAGATGTTAAAGCCTCTAACTCTAAAAGCGACAAAGGAATGGAAGTCCCTCATAGCCAACTTATGCATGTATATCTCTGGGTTTCAGCTCAGACCAGAAAACATAGGATCACTAAATGATTTGAATTGCACAGAAGCACCAATAACATCATTAAAACTATAATATTTATTACAGGTATTTCAAAAAGCAATGTTTTCAGAGCTAGCTTTTACACATAAGGGAAGACAGAGCTTAGAACCCCTGGTAAAGTGAATTTATCACGCTGATGGAACACTTGCAGCCCCACCTTACTGACTCCTGGGACTTAGAACTGTCTCCCAACAACAGCAAAGAATATCTGAGCAAGACTTGGGGATTGAAGTCCTCAAATCCAGGAACTTAATATAAGTTGCTGAAACCTGCAATTTACCATTGCCTTTCAAAACTTAATGAGTGACTTAAAATAGTTCTGGCGTGTGTGTGTGTGTGTGTGTGTGTGTGTCTGTTTGAACAGCTTTATTAAGATTTAATTCAGATATTACAAAAATTCCCCACTAAAGGTGTACAATTTTTGTTTTTCATATATACACAAAGTATCTATCAGTCCATTCTATTTTTAGATCATATTCATCACCCCTTCCCCCAAACCAGAATCCTTTAGCAGTCTCTTTTCGTCCTAACTCCAGCTTAGCAAGTACTAACCTACTTTCTGTCTCTACAGATTTGCCTGTTCTGGAAACTTTGTATAAATGGACTTATGCAATATATGTACTTTTGTATCTAGTTTCTGTCACATAGTGTTTTCAAAGTTTATATTGTAACATGTATCAGTACTCAGTTTCCTGCTATGGATGAATAATATTCTATTGTGTAGATGTGCCACTTTTATTTATCCACCCATCAGTGGAGGGGCATTTGGGTTGTTTCTACTTCTTTTCTATTATGAATAATGTTACTCTGAAGATTCACTTAGAAGTCTTTAGGTGGATATATTGTTTCATTTCTCTTGAATAAATACTTAGGAGTAGAATTGTTGGGTCATATGGTAATATTTAGCTCCTCATCTTGGGGAATTGTCAAATTTGTCTAAAATTGTACCAGTATACATTCTTATCAACAGTATTTGAGGGTTTCAATTTCTCTACATCCTCACCAACATTCATAATAAGTAATCTGGGATTTTGTTCTCTTATTATTATAGTTATCATAGTGGGTATAAAGTGGTATCCCTAGTATAATTTTGATTTGCATTTCCATAACAGCTAATGATACCAAGTATCTTTTTATGAGCTATTGGATATTTGTATATTTGTTATGGAGAAATAACTATTTGTATCCTTGCTCATGTTTTAATTGGGTTATTTACAATTAGTTCAATTGCAAAGGTTTTTATATATTCTGAATGCATATACTGTGTAAAAGATAACATCTATCCCGTTTTTTAGACTGTCTTTTCACTTTATTGATGGTATTATGTGTAACATAACCTTTTTATTTGTTTGTTTGCTCACTTGCTTGTTTAATGAAGTTCAATTTATTTATTTATCTTGGGTTGCTTGTACTTTTGGTATTGCCTCTAAGAAACCATTACTGGATCTAAAGTCAGGAAGATTTACCTCTGTTTTCTCCTCAGAGTTTATTATTTTAGCTAATATATTTAGGTCTTTACCTATTTTAGTTCATTTTCTGTGTATGGTGTGAGGTATGAGTGGAGCTTCATTTTTATAGTTTTTATACAATTTTCTTAGTGCTATTTGTTGAAGACTATTTTTTTCACCATTGAAAGATCTTGACACCCTTATTGATAATCCATTGACCATAAAGGTAAGGGTTTATTTTTAAACTCTTAATTATATTCTATTGACATACATGTCTATCCTATTCTAGTACTGCTTTTTCTCTGGTACTATGGCTTGGTAGTAAGTTTTGAAATTGAGAAGTGTTCATTCTGTAATATTTTTACGTCTTCCAAAAATGCTTTGGTTGAGGTGGCATCAGAAAGATGGCAGAGTAGGAATCTCTGGGTGCTCCTTTCCCCAACAAACACACTGATCCATTAACACTTCATGGACATTTACACCTTTTTGAGAAATCTTGAAACTAATTTACAAGTTTATGTACTCCAAGAGAAGAGACAACTAAACTGACCAAAACTGGTAGGGAGATTCAGGATACGATTCCCTCTTGCTAGAATCTCTATCCCTGGTACAGCATTGCAAAATCAAGATGAGTTCCCTTACCTCCCAGCTTCTCTCTGGGGAGGAAAGGAGTTGGTTGTATGTCTAGTGTGCCAGCTTTCCAAGGTGGCTCCCCAGAGGACTGGCTTCTTTCTTTCCAGCCTTAAAACTCAGACAATACCAGCACAGTTGAGCCACGTGAAAGAGAGTAGAGACAGAAGGTTGAGCTGATGGACATGGTAAATCTTCTCACTTGGTTAGCACAGAGTGCTGCAGATTAAAAATCCCATATCTCAGCTACATGTTGGGGAGACAGTTGATCCATGTATCTCATGTCTTAATTTATCCAGGGCTGTCAAGATAATTAGCATTGTCTTCCTGGCCTTAGAACTCTGAAGGGTCCAGCAGAGTCTGGCTGCCTGAATGAGAATGGAGAAATAGAGATGCAAATTTAGACTGGTAAGCAATAAAATCCACCCCCATCCACCACAAAACCAGCTCAGCACAGATTAATCAAACAACAACAACAACAACAACAGCAAAATACCAACAGCTGCCTGCTTCTCCCTAGAAAGAGAAAGAGTTGTTAGAGGCTCCAGAAGCTCTGGTTTGGCTTATTGCTGGGAAACTTCTTCTCTACAAAGTCGGTTTCTGAAAACTGGATGAGGTATCTGCTTTGTCTAATATACAGTCATCAGTGAAGAGTTTCAAGAAAATGAGGACCCAGGCAATGATATTTTAAAAAAGCAACAAGATAAATCTCCAAAAGCAAACTCTAATAAAAATCGTTTATATGATATATCTAACAGGTAACTCAAAATAACTGGCATAAAGAATCTTATTGATATCAAAACATGCATAAACAAAGTGAGACTGCCAACAGAGATGCAACATATTTTAAAGTACCATATAGAAGTCATAGAACTGAACTACAATAACTTAACTGAAAATTTTCTGAAAACCATAAGAGAAAAGCAATTTATCACATGAGGAAACATCAATAATACCACCAGTGGATTTTTCAGCAGAAAATTTATAGGTGGTAAGAGAGTAGGATTGCATATTAAAAATGCTAAAAGTAAAGAACTATCAACCAAGAATATTATGCCCTACGAAACTATCCTTTAAAGTTGAAGGATAGATAAAGATTTACACAGAGAAAGAATAGCTGAGGGAGATCATCACTACTAGACATGGCTTAAAAAATGCTAATGTGAGTTTCTCAAGTTGAAGTGAAAGGACACAATACAGTAAGACAGTAGCCTAAAAAGTATGAAATTCATTAATAAAGGTTAATATATAAAAAAATGCAGAATACTATATTATTGTAGTGGTAATGGTTACAAATCATTATTAATTCTAGTATAAAAGTTAAAATGTAAAAGTATTAAAATGACTATAGTATATGTTAAAAGAGTACATACAAATTATGACAATGGTAACATAAAATATGGGGAGAAAGTTAAAGTTTAGAGTTTTTGTATGTGATTGAACTTCAGTTGTTATCAGCTTTGGGTGTTATAACTATAAGATATTGTATGTAAGCCTAAAGTAATGATAAAATAATACCTATGGAAGTCACAAAAATGAAAAGAGAAAGAAATCAAAGCAGATCAATGCTAAAACTCAAAAATGGGAAAAAGAAAGAGAGAGAAAAGCAGACAAAAAAACTATGAGACAAGCAGAAACAGCTAACAAAACAGCATTACAAAATCCTTTTCTCTCAATATTACTTTAAATGTGAACTCCTCAATAAAAGACATAGAGTAGCTGAATGGATTAAGAAAAACAAGACCACACCATATATTATCTATAAGAAACTCACTTTAGCTTTAAGAACACACATAGACTGAAAGGAAAGGAAAGGAAAAATATTTGTAAATAATAGCAAAAACAGAATGGGGTAGCTATAATTATTATATCAGACAAGATATATTTTAAGTAAAAATAACCAATGAGAACAGAAGGGCATTACATAATAATAAAAAGTCAATTTTCAAGGCAGATATAATTGTAAATATATTGGAGTACCTAAAACTGTAAAGCAAAGAGTGGCAGAACTGAGGAATGAAATAGATGACAATGCAATAATAGACTTCAATAGTACTCTTTCTATAATAGACTAGGCAAACCTTTATATGGACTCAAAATTACCCTAATACTACAGCCAAAGGCACCATAAGGAAAGAAACAATAGTCCTTGCATTCCTGAGATAAATCCCACTCAGCCCTGGATGTAATTTTTAACATACTGCTGGATTTGGTTTTCTAGTACATCAGTGAGGATTGTTGTGTGTATATTCATAAGGGATAGTACTTTCCCAGGCTTTTTTCCATGTTTTTATCTGTTTTGATATCAATGTAATATTGGGGTCACATAATGAGTTTGTTAAAGATCCATTCTTTCCTATTCTTTAGAAGATTTTGTGAGAAATTGGTGGATTAGTCTGCTTAGGATTCTATAAAAAAATCAGAGACTGACTGACTTTAACAAAAGAAATTAATTCTCTCTCAGTTCTGGAATTGAGGAGCATATGATCCCGTTGCTTGCAAATTCATTTTCTCATCAGGGCTCTCTTTCTGACTTGAAGGGTGACTTTTAAATATGTCGTCCAATGGCCTTTTCTCTGTGCTTACAGGGTAAGAGAACTATAGCAGGTTCTCTGTTGTCTCCTTTTATAAGAACACTAATCCTATCAGATTAGGGCCCCATCTTTATGTCTTCATTTAACCTTAAATATTTCATTACTCCAAATACAGCCATATTGGGGGTCAGTGCTTTGACCTGTAAAAGCTGGGTGGATCCATGTATTCAGTTCATAACAATTGCTCTCAGTTCTTCAAGTGTTTTGTAGAGTTCACTCGTAATGCAAAATGTACCTGGGCTTTTCTTTGTGAAGTTTAAAAATTACTAGTTCAATCTCTTAACATTTTTCTAGATGTATTCTTATTTTCTATTTCTTCTTGAGTCACTTTGTGTTTTTTATGTCATTCTATAAATTTGTCTATTTTATCTAAGTTTCTAATTTGTTGGCATCCAGTTATTTATAGTATTCTCTCATAACTTTTTTCTCTAAGTTGGTAGTGATGACCCTTATTTCATTCCTAATTTTAGTAATTTGAGTTTTACGTCTTCACTTCTTGTTGAGTCTAAAAGTTTACAGATTTCATAGATGTTTTCAAAGAACTTTTGATTTTTTTAAGGATTCTATTATTTTTCTCTGCTCTATCTTACTTCTTGCACTCAAATCTTCATTAGTCCTTTCTTCTGATTGTATTAGATTTTGTTTGCTCTTTCCATTGTTGTAATAGTTGCTTGTTTTCTGTTTTGTTTGTTTTTTGTCATTGTTGTTGTTGTTGTTGTTGCTTTGAGACAGAGCCTTGCTCTTGTTGCCCAGGCTGGCGTGCAATGATCTGATCTTGGCTCACTGAAACCTCAGCCTTCCAGGTTCAAGGGATTCTCCTGCCTCGGCCTCCCGAGTAGCTGGGATTACAGGTACCTGCCATCACGCCTGGCTAATTTCTGTATTTTTAGTGTAGACAGTGGTTCACCATGTTGGCCAGGCTGGTGTTGAAGTCCTGAACTCAGGTGATTTGTCCATCTCAGGCTCCCAAAGTGCTAGGATGCCCTAAAGGCTTCTGAAGCTCTATTAATATTTATTACTTTTCTTCTCTGTTCATCAGAGTAGATAATTTTAATTGACCTATCTTTAAGTTTACTGATTCTTTCTTCTTTAAGCTCACATATGTTGTTTCTCTCCCATATAATACGTTTTTAATTTTCTGTATTGTTTATTTTGAATACAGAATTTCTTGTTGGTTCTTCTGTATAATTTTGATCTATTTCATGACATTTTGAACCTAGTGAGACATCATGTGATGTTGTCCTTTAGTTCTCTAGGCATAGTTTACTTTAGTTCTTTGAACATATTTATAATTGTGAATTTAATATAATTTTCTAGTCAGTACAAATTTGGGCCCTCTTAGAGACAGCATTTTAAAAAATTTGGTTGCTTTGCAAGTCTCATAAATATAATTAATTGTTCAAAACTTGACCTTTCAATTTATATAATGTGACAACTCAAGATTATATCATACCTTCTCTTTTACAGACTTTGATGTAGTTGCTGTATTTCTTTTCATTGTGTTGTGTTTTTTTTATTTTGTTTTTGTTGTTAATGTTTTGTTTTTGTTTTTATTTTTCTGGCCTTTGTTTGTTTGTTTAGTCACTTTCCTGGACTAATTCTTTAAAGACTATGTTCTTTGCAATGTGTAGGCACTGAAGTTTCTGCTTAGTTAGCTTGATGGTCAGCTAGTAATTGGCCAGATATTTTCTTGAGTGTCTTGAACAAATAAGTTTTCAACCCAAGGACCTACAATGTTGCCGCGCTCTTTACACATTTAATTTATGACTCTGCCTTAGCCTTCACTTCCTACTTGTACAAGACCCTAAGGTCAATTAGAGATGGGAGGTAAGAGCTTTATACAGCCCTCAATAGATATCTTTTTCCCAGGTCTTTCTAACAAATTTTTTATTAGGCCCTTCTTTTCTATTGGTATCACAGGTTAAAAAAGTGCTCTAAAAACAATGTTTTCAAGAGCTGTGATATTGATGCTATATAATGGGATTTTTGAGGAGCTCTAAGCCTGTCCACACTAGGAGTAATAAGACTTCTAGTTTTTAAGGCTTCAGTGACACTGAGAAAGAGAGATGGGAAGAAGTCAAGTTATAGAGCCACATACCTCTTTATTTTTATTCTGGTACAGCAGGATTTTTATGAGTAAATACTCTTCAGATTGCTGGAAGCCTGTGATTAATATCCAGAGTTCTGATAAAGTTTATTTCAAAACATTTTGAAAGTGTTTTTATTACTTTTATGTAAGAGCATATTTATATAAGTTCCATGCATCAACATTCTGGAAGTCATTCCCAGTACTAGCCTCTCTGGTCTGTATATTTAGTGTGGAAAGAATGAAATTTCAGAAGATTTGACAGATTTAGAAGAGATGTCATCATTATTGTAATAGGGAAATAATCTAAACTTATTGGTATTTAATTTCCCTAACATATAATAAAAAATTAATAGCAAATTGAAAGGTTTTTTTGTGAGTATTAGATTATTTACTTCAAAAAATTATTAAGCATACAAGTTCAGTGTGTCTGAAGTGCACATCATGAGATGAGGAAAGCAGAGATGAAGCTACAAAGATAAATGACAAGATTTTAAGGTATTCAGAGGTTTAAAAAGTCACTGAACTTTGTAAAGTAGAAATGGAATATGATCACATTTGTGCTAAAAATTATTTGTAGTGTAGAAAGTAAAGGTATTTTTTGTTAAAATATTTTCTAATGGAGAATATTAAAATTAAAAATTTGGGTTAAGAATAGGCACAGAAAGCTATCTTTAAACCAAAAAGATTCTAGAAAATCAGAGGAAAGCAGGAATAGATACAGTTATCTCCATTGAACTTTTCCCTAAGTCTCTCCTGGTCCCTAACTTGCACACAACATCCTGTGTCAGAACCAGTTTGAATAATTTAATTTCATGTTGTCTCTCAGTTCTGTGTACACATTGATTGCTCCAATATTCAGGAAGAATTTTCATAATTCACTATGCACTTGATAGTCTGACTTAAATAATAAGTAAAATGTAAGGGATGCTGCCTTAGTATTTGAACTAACTTATTGACAGTGAGGACACTCAAAAGACAATGACCACCATCTCTGTCTTTTACCATTGAGCTTCCCAAAGAAAATTCCTCCACATACATCTGTAACTGTTATTACCAGTGGTTTGTTATTCAGCATGGACAGTGAGAAACTGTTAGCAGATATAGCCCCTTGCCCCATGCTTAGAAACAAGTGGTCTTTAAGTCAGACCCCAATATCCACAGAGTAATGGGAAAGTGCAATTGTTGAAACTATACCAGAGAATTTGGAAGGGCCTTAACTTATAGTTCTTTATTTTTTACAAGATTATGAAGTCTGGAGTGTAGAATCGATACTATAATCTCCAGTTTATATATGAGGACACCAAATAATTCAAGCAAGGTGAGAATGAGTATTAGAGCCTATATTTGAATAAAGCTTTTTGTGTGTGCCTCCCTTTATGAGGAAAGTGCAGATAGCTCTGACCACAGGGCACTTTTCAGAGCTGCTCAAGATGAAACAAACAGAAAACTTGTAAGATAACTTCCTTTTCTGGAGGGAACTGATGCCTACACTCCCATGGGAGGGAACACTGATACCTATGCTCCCATGAAAGGCAACTATTGGCTTAGCATCCAGCCTTAGCATCCACCCATCCAGAGACATGGTTTAGAGTCTGTATTAGTCTGTTCTTACACTGCTAATAAAGACATACCAGAGACTGAGTAATTTATGAAGGAAAGAGGTTTAATTGACTCACAGTTCCACATGGCTGGGGAGACCTCACAATCCTGGCTGAAGGTGAACAGCAATGTCACGTCTTACATCATAGCAGGCAAGAGAGAGCTTGCACAGGAGAACTTCCTTCTATAAAAGCATGAGATCTGGTGAGACTTATTCACTATCATGAGAACAGCATGAGAAAGACCCACCCCATGATTCAATAACCATTCGCCAGGTTCCTCACACAACACGTGGGAATTGTGGGAGCTACAATTCAAGATGAGATTTCTGTGGGGACACAGCCAAACCATATCAGAGTCCATCCCTAATGATACATGAGTTTGCTTCTGATTCTTAGGATTTGTTCAGAATATTCTTACGCAAGCGCATCGTTCTAACTTTTCCAATAAAATAAACCTTTTTTTTTTTTTTTTTTTCATGCAAGATCATTTACTTAGGCTAAGGACTTTTAACATGATGAACAAAGGTTACTTGTGAATCTGTATTTCTGTAGCCAATGGAGGTCAATTAGTGGCTTGGGTCCTCAAACTGAGCAGGTACAACATATATGAACCGGAGAGGCCCCAGACTGCTTTTCTACATGTTTTACTTTATTCAGAATTAATAGAAAACTAGAGAAAACCATTCTTACAGCAGTAAGAATATCTCAGAAGGCTTAAAAAAGTCCCCAGTGGGTTAACAAGAAATGGAAAAAAAAAATCATTGAGAAAAGAGAATTGAGTTACCTTAATATTCAGGCCAAATGTGATCCAATGTGCATCTCAAATTTATGGAAAGCAGGTGCCAAAAAGTAAGGCAAAACCAAGAAAAATCCTGTAACTGAAAATAGGTTCTATTACAAAAGAAAGAAATCGTGAAACACAAAAGCATTTTCTAAAGGTCAGAAGTATATTTATGATGGTACAAAAGATAATAAATGAAAGAGATGTGGAGGACCCTCAAGAAAATAAGGTTGTTACATTAGAAGCACTCAAATAGAATCAAAGAGTATCTCAGGTAATATCTGTAAAAGATTTATCTATCAGTGAGATTTTTAAAGAAGTATAGTCCAGGCAGAGTAAAAGAATATTAAATAAACCTTAAGAATACTTGAAAGCTATAAATAAGCAGACATTATAAAATTTCTGGGAAAAACAAAATGAGTTGCTAACTTTAACAAAAGCAGAACAAATGACCACTTTGTAGGCCTGAATATTCAATGATAGTAAAAACAGTTACCACTCTCTGAATACTTTTTGGGCTGTACTAGCCAGTTTGTAGAATAACAATAATAATAACAATACTGACAGTGGCACATAGAGAGATGAATGAAATTGTGATTTGACCACATATAAAACTAAAGAGCATATCATTAATAAATATTGTGAATTTCTTAGCATAGAACCAACAATCATTAGGATATAATTTGAGTTCAATTAGTCACCATCACACTAACTCATTTCTCTTTGAACAGAAGGCTAGAATAGGAAAACGAAACTGTACAGGAAAATGTAATCTGCCTAGACATCAGCAAATATTACAGAGAATGTTCATGTGTGATGTCTACATGACAAGGTCATTTAAGGTCAGAAACAGTGATGCATTGGTCACTGGACTTTTTCTTTTAGTATAATCTGCAGGGTGATTATTTAAAGCTGCAGTATACAATACTGAAAATGCTGCTGAAGGGAAATTATATGTGTAGTTTATAAACTTTGAAAATTAAGCACAACTTTCCATAAATTTGAGCATCAATCTTCAAAGTGTGTGTGTGTGTGTGTGTGTATTTGTGATTGTGTTTCCTTGCAATCAAATGTTGCAATGTTTGTAAAATGACCACGTGTACATTCAAAGGAGCACATTTAAACAATCACCAGAAGTAGATAGTTCAATTTTTTTTTTTCTCTTGACAAAGGGTATCCTCAGATACCCTCTGGGGTGAGTGTATAACGAGCCACACATTTCAGAAATGACTTTAGGTTGGGACTATGAAGTTGCCTTCTAAATCTGAGACTTCAAATAATTGTTGTAAAAAATACAGATATGTTTATTTATAACTACTTTCCTTTTCTTGAATTTTAATATTCCTAAGGACTAGAACAGTATTTTGAAATCCTTTGAAAATCTCAGAACCTCATTCAGGTAATGCACTCTGTGGTAGCTTCATACATATTTATTGACCAACTGACTGAATGAGGAAAGAGATAAAATATCAGAGAATACTTACACACTCATTCTGCTAGCAGTGTTTGCTCTTAACTCAAAATTATTTGGAAAACACATGGAAAGATGCCTGTCTCTGTGGAAGTCTGTTGACTAGAAATTTAGTTCCTGCATCTCCATATGCTCCCAGTACCTCCTCCGAATAGCATTTCTGAAGCTGGCTAATTTATGGCTGCGTGGTGCATTTGCCCCTCCTCGTCATGTGTCATAATCTATTTTCATTATCTTTCACTTGGTCCCTTGTCCCTTATGGACAAGACTTTCTTTGCCCCACCAAGGGAGAATTTCACATTCTCTTCTTACTCTGAAGTACAATTCTTATAGATGACAGATTTCTTTTTCTATTTGAGCCTAAGGTTTTTTTTTTTTTTTTCATAACATACATTAAACACGCACCATAAAAAATTTTAATTAACTTGGCAGTAAGGAGCAAGAAGAAAAATTTAGTGATAAGCTTATGAGTCCAGTTTTTTTGTGTATTTTAAAACTTTGAAGCCTTAACTTTCGGTGATCCCAGACACTTACTGGACTTAGGCGGAGATTCCCTCTTGGCCAATGAATAGGGCTAATTGTTTTGATCAAACTTATGCAGACCTGTGGACTAACTCTGACCTATAAGAGTACTAGCTTTTAATATGTAACACACTCATGAAATCTCTGCTTTGTAGCTTTAACAACACTGAGTTCCCTGTGTAGTTAATTACTCAGTGAATTTCTTCACTGTTGTATTTTCCCTTGAATAGCAAGTCAGTGAACTCATAGATGTTTTATATGTGCGTATGTGTCTACATATATGTGTGTTTGTACAAATGCATGTTTAAATATATGGGTATGATGACTGTATATTAGCTGTGGTCATCTTTGCTCTACTGGCCTGGTGTTAAACACGAGGTTACAATATGAGAATAAGCCATGCCCAATTTACCATCCCTCAAATTTTAAAGGGCTTCCATATCCTCATAAATACTTGGTATCATCAGTCTTTTTAAATTTTGGCAATTCTAACAGTTGTGCAGTAATTTCTCACTCTGTTTTTAATTTGCATTTTTCTAATGACTGATGATGTTGAGTATCTTTCACGTACTTAATTGTCCTTGAATCAACTTTGCTAAAGTATCTTCAAACGCTTTTCTAATTTGTAGTTGAATTTTGAGAGTTAATTATTTATTCTAGATACAAGTTCTTTATTAGATATGTGATTGGAAAATATTGTCTTGCTGTCTGTGATTTATATTTACATTTTCTTAACTGTCTTTCAAAAAGAAATTATAATTTTGATAAAATTGTTCATAAATTTATTTTTAATGGATCATGATTTTGGTGTTGTATCTAAGAAATGTTTACCTAATGCAAGGTCACAAAGTGTTTCCCCTGTGTATTATTTTAGAACTGTTGTAGCTTTAGGTTTTACATTTAAGCCTATAATCCATTACGAGTTAAATTTTTAATTTGGCAAGAAGTATGGATCCAGTTTATTCTCCTCTTCCTTCCTTTTTTTCTTCTTCTCTTCTTCTATCTTCATTTTTATCTTGTTTTTTTTCTCCTCATGAAAATCTAATTGTCTAGCAATACTTGTGGTAAAGTTCATTCTTTTCCCACTAAATTGGCTTTGAACCTTTGTCAAAATTCAATTGCCTATATATGCATGGGTCTAATTCTGAAACCTCTATTCTGTTCCACTGATCTATTTATTTGTCTTTAAACAAATTTCACACTGTCTTGTTTGCTATAAGTTTATACTAAGTATTGACAAAATATATAAATAAATATTTTCAAGACACAAGACATGGGGAAGCAAAGAACTAGGATCCCTGAGAGACAAGAAATAAACAAGGTGAGTTCTAAAGCTGCCCTACTGCTTTCCAGGCTATGGTGTAGAGAGAGGGAGCCCAAAAAGAGCGTGTAGATCCTTAGAGTTGAGAAGACAAAGGTGAGAGTTCAGGGAAAATAAGGCAACTACAGTTCATAGAGCTGAGTACCAGAAAGACCAGCAAAAGAAGAGAACTCCGGAGATGTGTCTTGAAGTCTCCCTCAGTGGTCAGTTGAGGACTGATCAGTGTATGCACAGGAAGAAATCACACAGATAGTTGAAAAGGTTAGAGGTTACTGTGCCTGATACTCTTATAGGACAGGCATTACTGCCCATATCAGGATACTGCCTGTGATTTTATCAACTCACGATTTAAAGGCCATTAGTTAGAACATTCAGAAAGAGTCATGACTAAATATTGGGAAATAATGAGCCTGACAAGGAAAAAAGAGATCATGCAGGGTACTAAACTCAGGAGTTAGAGATGTAAAATCACTACAGATTCTACGATATTAAAGGAACTACCAGAATATTATGAAAAACTTTATGCCAATAAGTGAAAACTTGTAAGATAAAGCTAAGTCACTTAAAATTTACATTATTCATATGTATTTTGCATCTTAGATAATACTAGGAATGAAGAAGATGAAAGTCCAAATTGAACAATTAAAAAGAAAAACATAAAACAAACAATATTAAATGAAGAGAAAAATGAGGAGATTTTACCAAACTAATTAATCAGAGAGATACATAGAGACAGAGACCTAGAGATTGAAATCCAACAAAAATGAAGGGCATAAAATAAGCCATTTTCTAGCACGATCATGATTGGAAAGAAGGGAAAAGCATAAATAAGTCATGGTAAATTTAAAAGAGCTATAACCTCAGTTAAATTAAATATTTAAAACTCTCAAGGTATTTTTACAAAAAAATCTTATAAGGTTCAATATGTTTTAAGTTGCAATAGATGAATTCCTAAAACATAAAATTTATCAAACCTAACTCTAAAGAGGAAAACAAAAAATAGAAAACATGAATATATTCAAAGTCACCAGAGTAAGTAAATCAGGTAGATAAAAGCTTACCCACTCAAAACATTAGGTCTATGCAGTTTTACATGTACTTTTTACTGAAATTTCAAGAAAAAGTAATATATATTGTTTATAAAACTGTTCTGGGGGAGGAGAAGGAAGATATTAAACATCTGCTTAATATCTAGGCAATTTTGTGAGAATAGCATCACTGATAGCATAATTTTACAATAAAGACAAACACAATTATGGAGAAATATTTTTTTTCTGTTGAGAAACTAACCAAATAATGTTTTTAAATGAAGTTAGAAGGAAAGAAGAAAAAGAAGAGAGAGGGAGAGGAAGGAAAAGGAAGAATTAGGAAGGAAGGACGGAAGGAAGGAAGGAAGGAAGGAAGGGAGAGAGGGAGGGAGGGGAGAGTGAAGGATAGGAAAGAAAATAAATAACTGTCATAACCCAGTAAGCTTCATTCCAGTAAAGCAAGGGTATCTTCACATTAGAAAGCTTTTGAATGGCTGTTCCTAACCGTATGACAAGTCAGGTATCCTGAATACGCTCCAGCATAAAGCATTAGAAATAGTGAGTAAAATAAATTTCAAAATTTTCTGGGCAAGTAGGAGCATAAGGAATGTTCTTAAATGTCAAAGTCAATGATCCTGCACAGGTCCTGAAAGTATGTGAGCGCTGAAGCCAGCCAGTATCTGCTAAGCTGAACATAGACGACCTGGAGCCTCTAAGAACTAAACTTGGTTCACAGGAGACGATGTTTGAGAAAATTGTGAAACCAGAATGAAAATTATGCAAATCTTAGACCTTTAAAAGGCAATAGGCTCAACATATGAACGTGGAGGAGACCTTTGCTTCATAAAGAGCTATAGTGTAGGAATTGCCTTTCTCAGGCTTCACTTCTGGTGGAGAGGGAAGAAGTTATCCCATAAAAATCTCTAGAAATATGATTTTTTGTGCCCGTGCTTAACATCAAAATTCATACTTTATGCTTTGTCCACAACAATGTCAAGCAAAAATGTAGATAACAATATTCCCAAGTTGGCATTAAGCCAAGGTATTAGGTATACAGAAAAATAACTCTTAAAGAAAGCAAGACATCGAAAGATTCCCATAGGTAAAAACCCAAGAAATGTGAAAAAAAAGAAATATGACACAGAAGAGGAAACAATTCCCAGCACCAAAGAGTCGAAAGAACAAACCAGGGTAAATCATATCAATACAGGCTACAAGTATGTAAATGGCCTGACACTGATTCACTACACATTATAAGTAGTTTCATCACACTTCTTAAATGAGAGAGTATTACGTGTCAAAAACAACAAGAAAACCTATTCAGAAGTATCAAGCAAATTTGAAAAACAATCAAATAGATGTTCCAAAATTAAATATTCAATAATAAGGTTTAGTTACACTACATTAGAAGCACACATCACCAAGTCCCTATTTGTTGAGACAACACAGTTTTTATTTTAATCAGATCCTTGGACTAAGGTGAGCAAGGATGTGCTGTTGTAGGCACCGTCAGGGAAGATACCTAAAAACCTGAATGTGTGCATGTATGAAAGACAGCCGGCTGGTTACTCCACAGTGTGAGTGCTCAGAACAGTGAACACAGGAGTCCCTCCCTTCTGGAGCCCAATGATGAGGAAACAGGGGCTCTAATACCTCTAAGTCCATGGTGCTGACACAGCATGTACAAGAAGAGATTCAGATCTGGGTCTTCTAATACCAAATCTTGTGTTACTTTTACTAAATTTTAAAACTTCTAAGCTATATTATGTAAAATATGCAAGTGGTCCTTCTGCAGGATTATTATGGGAATTTTCACTAAAAATAGGTGCAAAAATAAACGTCTGGTGGCCACAGAGGTGCTTGTGTCACCCCTTCCCCAACTCCAAGCAGCCTAGTTGAAGACAGAGAGACTGTCTTTTGGGTGCAAAGTGAGGGAAGAAAACAACAGACTCTGCCTGGTAATCCAAGGAATTTACCTAGATCTTATTCAAGCCCACAAAGGTGATTCATCTAAGAGTCTACAAGAATTGCAGCATTGCTGGTGTTGGGGCATTCCCTAGTGCGGATACTGTTACAGTGACCAAATATTTCAATCACAACACTCAATACCCTTTGAATACCTGGAAATCCTTCTTAGGAAGGATGGGTACAAACAAGCCTAGACTGCAAAAATTGGAATAAATACTTAACTCTTCAATGCCAAGACATCAACAAACACCCATCAGCATCAAGAACATCCGGAAAATATGACCTCACCAAACAAACTAAGGCAGGCACCGCTGACAAATCCCAGAGGAACAGAGATATGTGATCTTTCTGGCAGAGAATTCAAAAGAACTGGTTTGAGGAAGTCCAATGAACTTCAACATAACACAGAGAAGAAATTCAGAATCCTATCAGGAAATTTAATAGAGATTGAAATCATTTTAAAAAATCAGGCAGAAATTCTGAAGCTGAAAAAATTCAATTAACAAAAATCCATCACAGCCTGAATGGCAGAACTGAGATAGGAAAAGGAATATTTAGTGAGCTTGAAGACAGCCTGTATTAGTGAGAATATG
Source organism: Piliocolobus tephrosceles (assembly GCF_002776525.5). Lineage (NCBI taxonomy): Eukaryota > Metazoa > Chordata > Mammalia > Primates > Cercopithecidae > Piliocolobus > Piliocolobus tephrosceles. Next base: position 37,817,724 of record NC_045441.1, read on the forward strand.
CCCTATTTGATTTTCTGTTTCTGCATTAATTCACTTATAATAATGGCCTCCAGTTACATCCATGTAGCTACAAAGAGCACGATTTCATTCTTCCTTATGGCTGCATAGTATTCTATGGTATATATGTATCACATTTTCTTTATCCAATCCACCACTGATGGGCAGCTGGATTGATTCCATGTCTTGGCTATAGTAAATAATGCTGTGATAAATATACAAATGCGGGTGTGTTTTTGGTAGAATGATTATTTTTCCTCTGAGTAGATATTCATTTCCTTTGAATAGCAGGATTGCAGGATCAAATGGTTGTTCTATTTTCAGTTCTTCGAGAAATCTCCATACTGCTTTCCATAGGGGCTGCACTAATTTATCCATCAACATTTTATCAGTGTTCCCTTTTCTCCACAGCATAGCTAACATGTTATTTTTAGGCTTTTTAAAAATAGCAATTTTTGGTGTGAACCCAGGAGGTGGAGCTTGCCGAGATCGCGCCACTGCACTCCAGTCTGGGTGACAGAGCAAGACTCTGTCTCAAAAAAAAAAAAAAGAAAAGAAAGAAAGAAAAGCAAATAGCCATTGGAACTGGTATGAGATGATATCTCACTGTCGGTTTTGATTTGGATTTCTCTAACGATTAATGTCTGTTTGTATCCTTTGTCCACTTTTTAATAGGATTTTTTTTCTTGTTGATTTATTTAAGTTCCTTATAGATTCTGGATATTAGTCTGTTGTCAGATATAGCTTGCAAATATTTTCTCACATTTTATAGCTTGTCCGTTTATTCTGTTCAGTTTCTTTTGTTGTGCAGAAGTTCTTTAGTTTAATTAAGTCCAAATTGTCAATCTTTGTTTTTGTTGCATCTGCTTTTGAGGTTTTGGTCAGAAATTCTTTGTCTAGGCCAATGTCTGGAAGAGTGTTTCCTAGGTTTTCTTTTGGGATTTTTATAGTTTTAAATGTATCTTTTTTTTTTAATTTTTTTTTTTTTTTTTTTTTTTTTGAGATGGAGTCTCGCTCTGTTGCCCGGGCTGGAGTGCAGTGGTGCAATCTCAGCTCACTGCAACCTCTGCCTCGCGGGTTTTCGCCATTCTCCTGCCTCAGCCTCCCGAGTAGCTGGGACTACAGGCGTCCGCCACCTCGCCCGGCTAGTTTTTTGTATTTTTTTAGTAGAGACAGGGTTTCACCGCGTTAGCCAGGATGGTCTCAATCTCCTGACCTCGTGATCCGCCCGCCTCGGCCTCCCAAAGTGCTGGAATTACAGGCTTGAGCCACCGCGCCCGGCTAAATGTATCATTTTCTTAACAAAAGGGCAACTTAAAAGCTATTACATTAAACATAAGTTCCCACAAAGTGTGTTTTAAAATATTTCCCAGATTACTGTTATTATCGTTTTGATGCTAAATCATGCATTATATATTAAGCATCTTAGAAAATTCAGTGTCTTTTCCATAGATTCAGTTGATATGGAATGGGGGTAGTCAGAAAGTCATGAATTTCCAATAAATTATAGTAAGATAGATATTAAACATATAGACCTATTATCCCAAAATGTGTCTCTAAATGAAATATGTATATTCATATTGTTAGCATTCTAATTTCACAATACTATTCATGTGTACACCTGTGTGTTGGGTTAAATATTTTGTTACTATAATTTTTTTGGTTCTGCATTAGAGAAAAAAATCATAGAAAGGCAAATTTGTGAAGGTATAAAACGTATTTAGCATGATCTTTGAGTATGTTTGTGCATATGTAATACTACTTTGACTGCTATAGTAAAATAATACAGATTTAGTCACCATACTTAAGAATGTAAAAAAGCGTTTACAAGAACTCAGCTTGCTAATGATGCTTTTAAAAGATGAAATAAAGTTGATATGCTGTATATTAAAAAAAAAAAGAGTAATGCAAAGAATCAAGCCAAATTATTATAAGTACCACTGTTTGTTAAACTTCTTCAGATATGTTCTAGAATGCCTAGAAATTCTTCTAAGACAGTCAAGGAGGGATAGGATATCAACGCTCCTGTTTCATAATATGCTACACGTGTGAGCCAAGTAAACATGGCTTTTCTTCTTTTTTCTTTCTTTCTTTCTTTCTTTCTTTCTTGCCTTCTCTCCCTATCCCTGTTTTTCCATTTACTGCGTTCTTTTATGTTTTTATTTATTTATATGCTTTTTAGGGATTTTTGTTCTAACTCCCCAGGAAGGACAAAATTCTTAAATTGAGTTATGACACACAGTTCTGGTCAGAATAAACAGACAACAGGAATTCCTAGATGACAGCAAGATTATAATGCCCATAAGGAAAAGGGAGGCAGGTACAGAAACAGAGAATGGGGAGGTGTATCATATGTTCAGTTTTGGACAACGGGGATGCCCAGTATGGAATTCAAAATGTCCTTCCTGGGGTTTTGGCACTTTTCTTGGGAAAAATTGGAATAAACACCTAACTCTTCAATGCCAAGACATTAATAAACATCATGAGTAGATCGGACCTCAATGTACTCTTCCCAAAGAAAAGTACATAAATGTCAGTGAAGACCTTGCTGTAAGTCAGAAACTAGAATTCCCAAAGGGCCTTTACCCCACAGATTTTATTCTCTTGACTCCCTTTGCAAACACCACTTGTGTCTCCAGGTGTTCCCATTTTATAATCACTCCCGTATTCATGTTTTGTTTGGTTTACTTCTTTCCATTTTCCGAACTGTGAGATTAATATGGAGCTTCTTCCTTGGACCTAGTATTCTCAGCATATTTCTCCCACCTTTTCCTTTTGTTCTCTGAGAAAATTTCATTGACTCATTATACTTTAAGTTCTTTCTAGCTTTCTCACTCCAGTGCAGAAATAAGTGCATGCCCTCCAGGTGCCCAGTCCAGCGAGCATGATAAAAAGGTAATTAGATTTTTGGCAGGAAGGGTGTACCCAGGATTACAGGGCCACAAAAGAGGGAGCACAGATATTTGCTCCAGGAAGTCAGAGAGAATTTCTAGGGAGGGCAAAATTTGAGTAAGACTCTGAATAATGAGTGGTGCCAAAACCAGTGGAACCTCAGCGTGAGCCAGCAATTCACTTACATCCAGCACCTTTATGAGGTGCATGTTAGGTACGGGCATGAGGCAGGTGCTGGAGATGCAGGAGAGAATAAGGCTGGGTCACTTCCTGCAACAAAACCTGCAATCTAATGGAGGAGGTCACCATGAAAATCACAGGAAGTAAAAGAGCAATGATGAGTTTATAAAGGCATTCAGTTAATTTAGGTATTAAAAGAAGGCCCCTCACAAAATGTTATTTAGGCTGAACTGTAAAGGATGAACAAGAGATGGGTAATTAAGAGGTGGCAGGTGAAGTGTTAGGGGCAGAGGGAAGGATAGGAGAAAGTCTGAATGAGACATGAAGCAGGGAAATTATGAAAAAATGAAAGGAATTTTAGTATTTCTGGGATGCCCTGAACAAAGAATATAGCACCACCTATGACAAATAAGGAGGTAAAGTCAACATCACTGGGCAAATTATTCATGCCAATTGAGTTTGAGGGGGTTGGAAAATCTCTAAGTGTGCTAATGAGAATTCTCATTTCATTATTTGTAGGTTAGAACTAGATATTATACCATTATTATTTAAGATAACTTTAATAGAGAAGTAATATGTAGCAGGCACTCCCATATGCAACTTTTCATGTATTGCACAATGATCCTGCAGAACAAACATTTGTGATTAGATGTCATCCTTCCATCATAAATGAAAGTAAGTTTCAGGCTGTAAACTCACCTGAGTTCAGTTGTAAGTGGCAGTCCTGGGATTTATTCTTGTCTGCCTGGACTCCAAAATACTTCCATTAGCCTCAGTATTTAATTGCCTCTCTAGGACTAATGAAAACCCCAGGGTGGCAGAGCCAAAGCAGTAGTCTCTGTTAGTCGGCCTGTGTCCTATCCGCCCGGGGTAACTTGGTTTAGTCAATCCTAGGATGCCTTTAAACTGTGACTTGTTTCTATGGAAAGCTTTCTTATTTCTGAAATCCTCTATAGTGACTGCAGTAAGTCATCTCTATCCTGAATAGTCTCCATCAACATTATCTTTGGAAGTCACCTTCTTTGTCCAATGTAACTTAAAAAGAGGAAGTTCATTAAATATTATGTAATTCTACTACCATCATGACAGCAGAAACTGGAGACTATCATAATACACTCTATACTGTGGATCTCTTGCCATGGCTGGCTGGTGTGTGTTGATGAAGCACACTGCGTTCTCAGCACACCTCAGGGTTTTCATCAAATCCTGTTAAAGGACCCCTGTAAGTGGTGCTATATTTGGATATCAGAACTAGAACAAATCAGCACAGATTTTGGTCTCTGGAGCAAAGGGAAAAAAAGCCAGTTAGACGTCCTTTTGCCGAACTTTGTGGATTAGGGTAAGTAATCCATGTGTGCTGTGTTTTCAAACTCACAACTCAGTCTGAGCTCACAGTCAGCTGTGGAACTCAAGGGGCTTACACAGCATTTTCATGGCCAACATTCCCATTTAGTACAAGGACAAAACACTGCCTGATTATCCCCTCTTCTCAGTAATATTAAGAACCTGCTCCAAGACTATGAAACAAACTTTAAAGATAAAAGAGATTCCTAAAACATTAGTTGTCTTTCATTTGTTTGGCAGGTTAAAACCCACACTTACTCATTTGGAGTGGGTATAGCACAGGCTCAGTGAAAGCAAGAGAAAGAAGAGTTTTAAAAGAAGATTTCTAAGGACAGAAAGTGTATTACAATGCCCTGTGTCTCCTTATAGTAAACAATAAAGCATGCATATGTCAGGCAGTGGGCCGTGTTTGCAGCATTTTCTACACTATCTCAAATGCATATCCATTGGTTGCATAATGAGTGGGAAGGGGAACAGCTACATGAGAAAGCGTGATGAGAGTCCTCCATATTGCTGGCAGTAGTATGGAAGTTGTCACCTAGTTTGGCTTCTTACTCTTCTTAAAGTTCTTATAATCATGTGAAGTAGGTGACATCATAATTGCCACTTCAAAGTTATTTATTCTAAATGCTTTCATGAATGATGTGTTCTCAAGCCCAAAAACATTTTTAGTTTTATTCCTCTGCTAATTTTATTTTATATGAATCCTTTTGCCCTCTTTTCCATGTAATGAGGATCTGTTCCTACTTCTCTAAAAGTAGCAGAGTATCAGATTGCTAACAAGCTCTCAATAGCAAGAGTACAGTATTTGCACTCACTTATAGGATATTGAACAGAAGAGAGGAAATTAAACCAATGTACAATGTAAAGATTTTAATAGTTTTTTTTTTCTCTGATGAGCTAATTTCTATCACTTAAGAATAAAACTGTATATGAGTAACTGCTTTAGGTAAAAAGCAGTATGTTAGGTGTGTAGAAAGTCTTCATGGAAACTTGATTTCAGGCCTGTTTGAGGAAGGACGGATGATGATAATACCAAACAGACTTTTCTGAATCAGTCATTTTGAGTTAGTAAATTTAACCCAGAGATGGGGTTATTATTGTGATGGTGGCAAAAATACACAAAACATAAAATTTACCATTTTAATCATTTTTAAGTGTACAGTTCAGTGGTATTAAATATATTCACATTGTTGTACGATCATTACCACCATCCATCTCCAGAACTACTACTTCTTCCCAAAGTAAAAGTGTGTCTCTGTTAAACACTAACTCTCTATTCCTCCCCAGCCCTGCAGTTTGCAGCAGCCACTCTTCTAGTTTCTGTGATTTTGATGACTCCAGGTGTCTCCATCACCAGACACTGGAATTTGACAGTGTTTGTCCTTTGTGACTGGCTTAGTTCACTTAACATGACATCTTCAAGGTTGGGACAGATATTTAACTTCCCAGCAATCAATATTCTTCCATTCTTGGTTCATAATCATCAACTCTCACCCTCTGCTGTCCCACACATGGATACTTTAACATGTCTGTTTTAGGAAGCCATTTCTACCATGTGCTAGAAAATGGTATCTGCCAAACATACAATTAAATAGGTTTGTTCTTCACTGGTTAACATCTGAAAAAGACACCCTTGATCCTCATTTGGTCTCTAAACATAACCCTCATTATGGGGGAATTTACTTTTCATTCTTTGTACTACTATGTCATTAGAAATTTTTATAAGAATACTTAATTTTTGTGGTACTAGCTTTTAATAAATATTTATTCTTTAGGTAGTGAATTGTATTTTGCAATTATTTTGCTTCTGATAAATGTGGGTTTTGCTTTTTCTATTATGCACTTATTCAAGTATTCAAAATGACTAGAAATTTATATAGCAGCTCAAATATATTTTAACCAATAAAACTATTGTGGCTTAAAATTTGTGATGTTCCAAGATTGCAGTCAGCTGTGTGGAACATACTTGCCTTTCTTAGATGACTGTTTGCAGGTGATGACCCAGGATGCACCTATGGGCAAAGTTCTCCAGAATGGCAGGCAACCCTACACCTTGCCGTGGCGTTCTGGCACAGCTTTGGGAATAAGACTGAAACTATTCTCCTTTTCCTACTGATGCAACAGATCCAATGACAGCTGGGTTCTGGCCCAGACAGGAGATAATTTTGTTGCACTTTTTGAGAATCTTCTGTTTGTTCCTCCTCATTGATCTTGGAAGTTTCCATCTCCCATTGTGCCCTTTGTATTAAAAGCTGGTTGGAAGAAGACACCCTGTCTCTTGGCTTCATCTTCACCAAGTACTTCATATCTTACTTGTCATGTTAGATGTCACTGTCATTACCAATTGTTTTCTTGTTGTTTTCCTCTGTACTCTTGTCCACGGCAAACATGACCAGGTTTCCAGTAGCAACAATGTAAAAAAACATCCAGAACCTGTTCTCATGTAACTAAAAGTGCATGTCAAGATGGCAGATTTACTAAAGATCTGTCTTTTTGATAGTAATAATGTCATGATGTTTTGTCAAAACAGTCATAAATTCAAACCAAGGAATTGAGGTTCCTAACACTTCAAATTTGTCTCTGAAGAAGACTGTTAAGATACTGAGAGCCCCATCAAGGCTGATGTTCTTATTCAATTCCTTGTCTTTGAAGATTTGGGCTGCAGAAATTTTGAAATCTTGGAAGTATACCAATAGGAAACCATCATGACTGTGAAACTTATCTGGCAAAATGTAATGTAAAGGACCTCATCCACTGGGTCTAATGTGCATGAAAGACATCAAAATTTAATTTTTCAGATACATTGTGGTCTGGTGAAAAGTGTGATATTGTGACTTGTAATAAAAAATATATAATTGATTTTCATCTGCATTTTGTGCTCACATCTCCTAAAATTATTGTAATTTCCTAAACAATATGTGTTTAGGAAATTAACAAGGTGCTGGGAGCATCTTGTTTTGTAATATTTGGTCTTTGACCCAAGTTCTTGACACAGAACTCCTAAATGCTTTGGAAGCTTTTGTTCTACTGAAGTGACTCTTGGTGGCCTTCTGAGTAGGAGCTGCTTACTGGAAAGGCCAAACCATAATTAGAAGCTTAGAACTTTTTAACCTCTCCCTTCATTCTGTTAGAAGAAAATAAAAGCTAGAAATTAAATTAACAATGTGCCTACATGATGAAGCTTCCACAAAAATCCCTGCAGTACAGGGTTCAGAGAGCTTCCAGGTTGGCGAATACAACCATGTGGTGGGAGGGTGGCACATGTCAGCTATACAGGCATAGAAGCTCCTGCTCTTGGGACCCTCCCAAACCTGCCCTCTGTATCTCTTCATTTGTACTTTTTTATCATTTGTTTTCTACTAAACCAGTAAAAGTAAGTGTTTCCCTGTGTTCTCTGAGTCATTCTAGCAAATTATCAAACCTGAGGAGGGGACTGTAGGAACCTCTGATTGGTAGCAATTCAGACAGACATTGTGGGTGACCCGGGGAGCCATCACTTATGATTGGGATCTGAAACTGGAGGTAGTCTTATGGGACTGAGCCCTTAACATGTGGGGTCTGTGATAACTCCAGGTAGATAGTGTCAGAATTAAATTGATTATGGGACATCCAATTTTGTTTGTACAGAGTTGCAGAATTTCCTCACACATTTTGGTGACAAGAGTGAAGGAGTCTGAGTAAAGAGAAAAATAGAGTTTTTCTGTAGAGAAGGGTAGGTATTAATCTTTTAGAATCAATTTTAATTCTCGATTGAGTGCTGTAAGAGAGAATGTATTTGCCTGGATCAAATATTGTGGAACACTCCTGTTCATACTGAAATTCTTAAAATTGTACTTGAAATTGGTTGCCATAACCTTCCCTATCTATCCAGGTATTATTTTACTTTGAGGAGTCTGTTTGTCTGTTTGTTTTTATCTCCACTCAGTAAAATGGGTGGCCAAACTGTAGAACTGACCTTCAAAATTTAATTTTCCACAATGAAGATGCATTCAACTAAAGTGGTAACTCCAAAGTCTAAACATTTCTATCCATACCAAATTTCCTTTGCAAGCTCTAAATCATAACAATGACTATGATTTTCACATACAAGAAGTATCCCAATCAAATACAGGTCATAATGAGATCAATGTTATTATGAATCAATATTAAAAATTTTGTCTCAACTCTGCCATTTATCAGCTGTTTAATCTTGAGGAAGTCACGTCACTTCTCTGAACTTGTTGTCCATAAAATGGAAAGAGCAGTAAACAATTTACAATTTTCTAATAAAGAAAAAATGGCAGTCTGATTAAGAAAGTTGCAATATATTTTATGTACCATGAATCTATCATTATATTGTTTAAATAAAAGACTCTTGAAAATGCAAAATTGGTATTCTGCAGTATTCTGTTCCCGGGTCATTTATTTCTGAAATAAAACAAAATCTTAACTTATACATTTTATGAACTTTTTTTTTTTGAGACAGAGTCTCACCCTGTCCCCCAGGCTAGAGTGCAATGGCATGATCACAGCTCACTGAAGCTTCGACTTCCCAGGCTCAAACAATTCTCCTACCTCAGCCCAGCCTCTCGAATAGCTGGGACCACAGGCACACACTACTATGCTGGGCTAATCTTTTTATGTTAATTTTTGTAGAGATGGAGTTTCCTTATGTTTCCCATGCTGGTTTTAAATTCCAGCGCTTAAGGGATCCCCCTTTCTCAGCCTCCCAAACTGCTGGGATTACAGGCAGGAGCCATGTAGGTCTTTCTCTTAAAAAAAAAAAAAAAAAAGAAAAGTATATAGTATTTTAATCATATCATCTGTTAATGTGCAAGAAATTACAAAGTTATCTTGTTAACTTTGTTGTTGCTTAAATATGTTGTAACATCAATGGAATTGAGATACATAGGTTAAAATGTAACACATAATTATGTATTTTACATAATGTTGCACATTTTATTTAACACATAAATATGGTACTATATTTATAGTATATAGGAGTATACATTATATATTATATAGCATTTATTATAGTCATATGTTATTTTATTATGAAGATTATATGAAGATTAATAGAATTTATATCTTTAATCTTCCAAATTATTCTATGTTTTCATAAATTTTCATAAAGCTAGCCATATAAAAATTTAACTCTTAAGGCAAATTTAATAAAATCTTCAGCTGATAGCCAATGCTAAAGTGTTAGGATGATTTAAACTAGCGGCATTTTGTTAACTTTAGTAAGGTCCTTTCATGTCCTTTGGCTCTTAATGTGTTTGCATCTACATCAAATTATGGATTAACTGTTGTGTTAAAATTGGTCTTTTATTTCAATGAATCAGACAATAAATGTAACCAAATGAGATGTTTCCTCTTTAAGTGATGGGTGGATTGATTCAGTTGCCAATATTGACTACTCAAGCATTAGACAGATAGTGGAGCTGACAAACATTAACACAAAACAAAACACCACCACCAACAACAACAAAAACAAATCACTTTGAATTCCTGTTATCATTTTTTCTTTTTTTGCAAAAACAGTTTCTATTCAAAAGATTTAAATATGAAATCTTAAATAATATGCTTAAAAACAATATTGCTTGTATTATCTATGTAATAAATCATGTTAAACTTTTTTATCTTTAGAGCCATGGTTGATTAATTTCATGCATGGACACAGTCAAATGCAGTAAGAAACCTTCCTAATACTCAAATACTTTGATATTCACATGCACCTGACTTCAGATTATTGCCTGATGTAAATGTAACCTCGGTAACAAGAATATGGCAATCATAGTAAGCAGACAATTGTATTAACCATGACTTGCTCTTCAAAGAGGAAGAAAAGAATGTTAAATTAGTCTATATTTGTACACACTGTCTCATGATTGTATATTGGAGAGTTCACAGGGATTTGCTTTGACCGTCCCTATTTCCCACTAATCGTTTTGCCTTAAGTCTTCACTATGCTAAGATTCCAGAGATCAGACCACTAGCAGAATAATAAATAAACTGTAACATTTCCCTTTCCGTCTTCAATCAAATAATCCATAATTTGAAACCTACAGATTTTTATTAATTTGCTCCCTCAAACCCAGGACTCATATTCTGCAGTGTCCTCAGTCCTTTTTGCTAAGGATTTGCTGCCCAAAGGCTAGCCACCTGGTGAAATTGAAGGCTATCTATGAGGACAGAAAGTAAATATGGTGGGGAAGAGGGGTCAGTATTAGAGATTGTAGGTTTAGGCAGTGGTCTACGTTCTGGAGAAATGATTGAAAATGGACTTAGTAACACAGATACAGAGTATAAGGCAGACAAAATATTAGTCTGAGTGCATGTTTGGAAATGTTTCAGGGCAGGTTTTAGTTATTGTATTAGTTCGTTCTCACACTTCTATAAAGAACTTTCCAAAACTGGTTAATTTATAAAGGAAGGAGGTTTAATTGACTCACAGTTCCACATGGCTGAGGAGGCCTCAGCAAACTTACAATCATGGGAGAAGGGGAAGGAGGCACCTTCTTCACAAGGTGGCAGGAGAGAGATGAGTGAATGATGGAGGAACTTCCAAACATTAATAAAACCCCCAGATCTTGTGAGAACTCACTATCATGAGAACAGCATAGGGGAAACCACCCCCATGATCCAATCACCCTTCACTAGGTCTCTCCCTCAACACCTGGGGATTAGAAATGAAGATAAGATTTGGGTGGGCACATGAAGCCTAACCATATCAGTTACAATATATGAGACTGGGTTCATATTTTCCATGATACGAGGCTTATTAGTGATTCAGATCCCAAAGGTGATGGAGGTTTCTGCTGATTAAATCGTATTTAGTATATTTTGTTAAAGTTGAAGTATGACACTGTAAAAGAAACACAAAAAGAATCCATATGATCGTAAGTGTGATTTTAAAAACCTTAAGAAATAGGATAGTAGAATATTAACAAAACATACATTTAAATGGTACAGGTACTTCAAATTTAATGTGGGCAAAGGGAAATAATCCAATAAATAATGCACTTCTCCTAAATTTTCGTATGGCTACATAGTGCCATCATAACTCCCGCATCAAAGAGATTATTGATTTTTATTTTACAAATTGAGTGTTGATGTGTTTGTTATAACAAATATCACACAAATAGAACAGTGCATAAACCCATATGTATAGCTCATTAATAATTATGAAGTAAACAGACATCTATCTACTGCTCTGATAAAGATATATGGTGTTACAAGATATCAGAAATATCTGCATGCCTTGTTCAATCACCACTTCCTCTCCAGCGTGTCCTAATCAGTTTCCTTTACAATGAAAATGTTATCTTACGATCTTTAAAATAACTCTCTGTCTATATGCATCTTAAATAATATTCAATATATTTGCCTGGTTTTGAACATTTTATAAACAAAATATGCTCAATTTAGTTTTTTATTTTTAACTTTTGTATTAGAGTCATGGGTAAACGGACAAGTTTGTTATTTAGGTAAATCGTATATCATGGGGGTTTGACATACAGATTATTTCATCGCCCAAGTAATAAACATAGTATCGAATAGGTAGTTTTTCAATTCTCACTGACCTCCCACCATTCACTGTCAAGTAGGCCCCAGTGTCTGTTGTTTCCTTCTTTGTGTCCACGTGAAATCAATGTTTAGCTCTTAATTATAGGTGGGAACATGTGGTATTTTATTTTCTGTTCCTGTGTTAGTTCACTTAGAATAATGCCGTGAGGCTCCATACATGTTCCTGCAAAGGACATGATCTCATTCTTTTTTATTGCTGTATAGTATTCCATGATGTGTACGTACCACATTTTCTTTATACAGTCTACTATTGATGAGCATTTAGGCTGAATCCATGTCTTTGCTATTGTGACTAGTAGTAATGAACATGAGTATGCATGTGTCTTTATTTTAGAATGATTTCTATTCCTTTGGGTATATACCCAATAATAGGATTGCTGAGTCAAATGGTAATTCTGTTTTGAGTTTTTTGAGAAATCAACAAACTGCTTTCCACAATGGTTGAACTAATTTCCACTCCCACCACCAGTTAATAAACATTCCTTTTTCTCAACAGCTTTGCCAGAACCTGTTATTTTTTGACTTTTCAGTAATAGCCATTCTGGCTTTATTTATTTATTTATTTATTGAGACAGAGTCTCACTCTGTCACCAGGCTGAAGTGCAGAGGCATGATCTTGGCTCACTGGAACCTCTGCCTCCCGGGTTCAAGCGATTCTCCTGCCTCAGTCCCCTAAGTAGCTGGGATTACAGGCACACGCTACCACACCCAGCTGATTTTTGTGTTTTTAGTAGAGACAGGGTTTCACCATGTTGGCCAGGATGGTCTCAGTGCTCTGACCTCGTGATCTGCCCACCTCGGCCTCCCAAAGTGCTGGGATTACAGGTGAGAGTCACCGCGCCTGGCCTTGAATGAGTTTTTCTAGTCCTTTGAAGAATGTCATTAGTAGTTTGATAGAAATGGTATTGAATCTGTAAATTGCTTTGAACGGTATGGCCATTTTAATGATATTGATTCTATCCATGAGCATGGAATGCTTTTCCATTTGTTTATTTAATCTTTGATATCTTTGAGTGATGTTTTGTAATTCTTATTGTAAAGATCTTTCACCTCCCTGGTTAGCTGCACTCCTAGGTATTTTATTCTTTCTGCGGCTTTTGGGAATGGGATTGCATTCTTGATTTAGCCCTCAGCTTGGATGTTGTTGTTGTGGCAAAATGCTACTGATTTTTGCACATTGATTTTGTGTTCGGAAATTTTGCTTAAGTTGTTTATCAGCTGGAGGAGCTTTTGGACAGGGACTAAGGGGATTGCTATGTATGGAATCATATTGTCTGCAAACAGAGATAGTTTGAGCACCTGTCTCCCTACTTGGATGCCTTTTATTTCTTTTTCTTGCCTGATTGCTCTGTTTAGGACTTTCACTGCTATGTAGAATAGAATTGATGAGACAGGGCATTTTGTAGTATTCTGGTTCTCAAAGTGAATGCTTCCAGCTTTTGCCCATTTAGTATGATGTTGGCTATGGGTTTGTCATACATGGCTTAGTATTTTGAGGTATGATCCATCAGTGCCCAGTGCATTGAGGGTTTTTAACATGAATAAATGTTAAATTTTATCAAAGGTCTTTTCTGCATCTATTGAGATGATTGTGTGTTTTTCATCTTTTGTTCTGTCTATGTGGTGAATCACATTTATTAATTTGTTTATGCTAAACTACCTTGCACCTCAGGGATAAGACCTACTTCATCATAATGGATTAGCTTTTTGATGTGCTGATGGATTCTGCTTGCTAGTGTTTAGTTGATGATTTTGGGATCTATGTTCATCAGGGATTCATTGACCTAAGGTTTTCTTTTTGTTGTTGCTGTGTCTCTGGCAGGTTTTAGTGTCAGAATGATGCTGGTTTCACAGAATGAGTAAGGGAGGAGTCCCTCTTCCTCAGTTTTTTGGAAATGATTTTAGTAAGAACGGTACCAGTTCTTCTTTATATATCTGGGAGAATAGAGCTATGAATCTCTCTGGTCCTGGGCTTTTTCTTGCTGATTCAATTTTGGAACTTATTGTTGGTCTGTTTAGGGATTCAATTTCTTCTTTCATTCTTGGGAGCTTGTATTGCTCCAGGAATTTATCCATTTCTTCTAGGTTTTTAGTTTGTGTGCAGAGAGGTGTTCGTAGTAGTCTCTATGAGATTTTGTATTTCGTTGTGGTTGGTGGTAATGTTCCCTTTGTCATTTCTTTTTTTTTTTTGAGACAGAGTTTGGCTCTGTCGCCCAGGCTGGAGTGCAGTGGCCGGATCTCAGCTCACTGCAAGCTCCGCCTCCCGGGTTTACGCCATTCTCCTGCCTCAGCCTCCTGAGTAGCTGGGACTACAGGTGGCCGCCACGTCGCCCAGCTAGTTTTTTGTATTTTTTTAGTAGAGACGGGGTTTCACCGTGTTAACCAGGATGGTCTCCATCTCCTGACCTCGTGATCCACCCGTCTCGGCCTCCCAAAGTGCTGGGATTACAGGCTTGAGCCACCGTGCCCGGCCTCCCTTTGTCATTTCTAACTGTATTTATTTGGATCATCTCTCTTTTTTCTTTATTTGTCTAGCTGGTAGTCTGTCAATCTTATTTACTCTTTCAAAAAACAAATTCCTGCATTTGTTCATCTTTTACATGACTTTTCAAGTTTCAATTTCCTTCAGTTCAACTCTGATTCCAGTTATTTCTTGTCTTCTGCTAGCTTTGAGATTTATTTGTTCTTGTTTCTGTAGTTCCTCTAGGTGTGATGTTACTTTGTTAATTTTAGATATTTCTAAATATCTATAGCACTATAGATGTGGGTGTTTAGCACTCTAAATTTTCCTCTTATCACTACTGCTTTAGCTGTGCCCCAGAGATTCTGGTATGTTGTATCTTTGTTCTCATTAGTTTCAAAGAATTTCTTGATTTCTGGCCTAATTTCATTGTTTCCCCTAAAGTCATTCAGGAGCAGGTTGTCAGTTTCTTTGTAATTATATGGTTTTAAGTGATTTTCATAGAATTAATTTCTATGTATTACACTTGGTCTATTAGTGTGGTAGTATTTCAGTTTTTTAAATTTGTTGAGGATTGTTTTATGGCCAAGCATTTGGTTTATTCTAAAGTATGTGCCATGTGTAGATGAGAAGAATGTATATTCTGTTGTGTTTCTGTGGAGAGTTCCGTATATGTTTGTCAGGTCCATTTGGTCAAGTGTCATGTTCAAGTCCTGAATATCTTCATTAGTTTTCTGCTAAGACGATCTGTCTAGTACTATCAGTGGGGGTTAAAGTCTATCACTATTTTTTATGGTTATTGAAGTCTTTTTTTAAGTCTCTAAGAACTTACTTTATGAATATGGGTGCTCCTGTATAGGATGTGTATATATTTAAAACAGGTCTTGAATTGAACTCTTTACCATTATGTAATGGCTTTCTTTGTCCTTTTTAATTTTTGTTGATTTAAAGTCTGTTTTGTCTGAAATGAAAATAGCAACCTCTGCTTTTCTCTGGTTTTCATTTGTTTGGTAGATTTTTCTCCTTCCCTTTACTTTGAGCCTATGCATGTCATTATATTTGAGATGGGACTCTTGAAGACAGCATATCATTATTTCTTGCTTATTTATCCATCTTGCGACTCTGCCTTTGAATTTTACCATTTAGTTCCTTTATATTCAAAGTTATTATTGATCTGTGAGAATTTGATCCTGTCATTTTCTTGTTAGCTGATTGTTATGCAGACTTGTTTGTATGGTTGCTTTATAGTGCCAATAGTCCATTTACTTATTCGTGTTTTTTTTTTTTTTTTTTTAAGTGGCTGGTAACAGTCTTTCCTTTCCATATTTAGCACTCACTTCAGGACTTCTTGTAAGGCAGGTCTGATAGTAATGAACTCCCTTAACATTCTCTTGTCTGAAAAGGATCTTATTTCCTCTTTGCTTAAAGTTTAGCTTGCCTGTTTATGAAATTATTGGTTGGGATTTCTTTTTCTTTAACAATTCTTAATATAAGCCCTCAACCTCTTCTGGCTTGAAGAGTTTCTGTGGAAATGAATGTGCACTATTAGCTTTATGGGGTTCCCTTTGTAGGTGACCTGTCCCTTCTCTCTAACTGTCTTTAACATTTTATTTTGACATTGAAAAATCTGATGACTATGTCTTGGGGATGGTTGTCTTGTGTCATATCTCACGGGGATTCTCTACATTTCCTGAATTTAAATACTGGCCTCTCTAGGAAGATTGGGGTAATTTTTATGAAAGATATCTTGAAATACATTTTTCAAGTTGCTTGCTTTCTCTCCCTCTCTTTCAGGGACACAAATTAGTTTTAGATCTTGTCTCTTTACATAATTCCATATTATGTAATTGGAATTATGATGTTCTGTTCATCCTTCGTTTATCTTTTTATTTTTTTGTCCAACTGAGTTATTTCAGAGAACCAGTCTTCGACCTCTAGAATTATTTCCTCAGCTTAGTTGATTCTGCTGTTAATACTTACTATTATATTCTGAAAGTCTTGAAGTGAGTTTTTCAGCTCTATTAGATCAATTTTGTGCTATCTGAAAATGGCCATTTCATCTTTTATATCCTGTATTATTTTATTGTATTTCTTAGAATCCTTGGGTTGAGTTTTGACTTTATCCTGAATCTCAATGATTTTCATTGATACCTGTATTCTGAATTCTATTTTGATCACATCAGCCATTCAGCCTGGTTAAGAACCATTGTTGGGGAACCAGTACAGTCATTTAGAGGTAAAAAGACATTCTGGTTTTTTGAGTTGCCAGTGTTTTTGTGCTGGTTCTTTTTCATCTGTGTGGGCTGATGTCCCTTCAGTCTTTGAAGTTGCTTTCTCTTCAGTGGTTTTGTTTTGGGGTGTGTGTGTGTGCATGTGTGTGTGTGTGTGTGTTTGCTTTTATCTTCTTTGTTACCCTTGGGTTTGATTGTGATCTAAGATGGGTTCAGTCATCTGGCTTTGTTTCTGAAAGGTATTAGAGGGCCAAAGCTCAGCTCAGCACTCCTGGCTTGCATGCTGTCATTCTTGGGTGGGGCTGGTATCAGGCCCCCAGTTTTGTTATCCTACCCCCCAAGGTTAAGAGCCTGCTGCCCTGGAAGGGCTGAGGTATTCCCATACCATTGGCCAGAACACTCTGACAGCTAGTACTAGCCAAAGCACTTTGTCAGGGTGGTAGCAGTGGGTTCCTTGCTCCTTCATATTTGCCAGCAGTAGCAGCAGGGCAGCAGGGTGAATGCTTGTCAGCTGTAGCAGGGTGCTGGCAGGCACAGGGCTGCCAGCTTCTGTATGTGCACTTGTGCCACCCTCAACATATTTTATTTTAACTAGTTTACTTATCTTTTAACACACTTGGAGCTATATTTGGTTACATGTATACCATATACATGCATGTCATACATGTTTGATTGTATGAATACATTCATATGAATTACATTCTACAATTCTTCCAAAATTTTAATGACTTTTTCTTTCTATACTATCAATCACTGAGAGTGAAATTAATATCTACTACTATGTTTTCTGAACTTCTCATAGTATTCTGACCTCTTATGCTTTAATTTGAAGTTGTTATGAGATGCCAAAGAATTGAATATTTCTTCTCTTTTGTGTTCTTTGTAGGAGTCACACCTCAAAAACTAATAAAGGCTTGTGCTTGAAAATCCAATGAGTAGACAATACTAAAATAAATTGAACACAAATACCACCTGACTTAGACAAATCCTACATATTTCCTGCAACTAGCTAAGTGGCAAGTATGAACAAGAGAGGAAAGAGGGTAGAAACAAAGATGTCCAGTCTGTCAGTGCCCTGACTGCCATTCACTCTCAGCTGGTACTATCTGTCACAATGTTTAGTGAAACACAGTCCTCCCTGCCATGTGGTAAATATTTGTTGTGTTTGACAGTGTTAAACTATGCACTCAGAAAAAAGGAAAGCCTTTGGTGCAGTGGTTTGGAGAAGTGGACTCATATCCTAGCTGGAAATCTTCCCATTATATCTGCTCAGTTTCTCAGCCACATTCTGAGTAACATCAGCCATTATATCATTGGTTATATCAGTTACTTACTACATATACCACTCTTCATCGATACATTCTAGGTTGTTCAGTATTTTAAAAAACGTATTTACAGCTCTCAGTGTAGGGAATATGTTTATCTCTTTGGGATGAGGTAGGCATAAATGCGAACAACATGTATTTACCAACAGTGATATACTTATCAGTACTGAGATAAACTTGTGTACATATTTAACCATTTTGAAAAGAAAACAACTATTCAACTGCTTTGAAAAAAAGCATGTTTGCCAGTTCACTTTAAGG
This sequence comes from Piliocolobus tephrosceles, assembly GCF_002776525.5. Taxonomy (NCBI): domain Eukaryota; kingdom Metazoa; phylum Chordata; class Mammalia; order Primates; family Cercopithecidae; genus Piliocolobus; species Piliocolobus tephrosceles. Next base: position 37,835,987 of record NC_045441.1, read on the forward strand.
AAATCATGTTTTCATGCAAAGTATCCATTCTGAGCTAAGGCTTGTTTACCACTTTAAATCACAGCTACACATCCACAGAGTTATCACTCTGCTGCAACATTCACTTTTTTTTTTTTTTTTTTTTTAGCATCTTTCCCAATGGACTATGGATACAAAAGCTCTTTCCTTCACGTCCATGTCTTCAGGAACCAGCATGAAATCCTGAAATGTAATAGAGCCACTGAATAAGTATTAAAGGAAAGATGATATTTAGAATACATATCACAGGAAAGATTATTTTAGAAACCTTATGATGCCTTTCTTCAAATGTCCAGAGGACACATTTGGAAATAAAGAATAGAGAACTGACTCTGTGGTAGAGTTAGAACTAGTAGGGAAAGTTTCAAATAAATGATTTGTTTTTGAGTTAAGTATTTCAAATAACAAGCACAGTTCAAGAACAGGCTGTGCTAGTTCCTAAATTTTGAACTCCATTTTTCCAGTGTAAAAATGAAGACAAGTGGATATTATAAGGGGAATTCTACCTCAGTAGTAAAACACTGTAAGTGACCTATGGAGTCTGACTCTTAGGAGCTTTGTAGTCTTCGGACATGGAAGCAATAAAAATGTCTAAAGTTTCAAAGTCAAGGTTTTTTAATAAACAAGATCACTTCTTTCCTTCCTCAAAAGCATTTTTTGTTATTGTTTTGGAAAGAAAACCTGACTATTACTCTGATATATCAAAAAAGCACCACATTAAAATAACATCTCTGTGATTACAGATTATTTGCTGCCCTAGTTTTCTTTTGCTTTAAAATACAATGTCTTCTAAAGAGCAAGATATTTGTAACTAATATACAAACATGCTAAGTCTAAAAATGTCAAAATGGTGTATATGAGAGCAACATATTCTTAATAAAATTACAGAGGAAGGAAAACATAACCATGTTAAACAAAAAACATACTAAGACTCAAACATGAACAGATATTGGTGAGGTTGTGGAGAAAAGGGTATGCTTATATGCTACTGGTGAGAATGTAATTAGTTTAGTCACTGTAGAAAGCAGTTTGGAGATTTCTGAAAGAACTGAATTTGGGCTACCACTTGAAATTTGGACTACCTCATCAATCTCACTACTGGGTACATACCCAAAGGAAAATAAATCATTTTACCAAAAAGACACATGCACTTATACGTTCATTGCAGTGCTATTCACAATAGCAAAGACATGGATTGAACCCAAGTACCCATCAACAGTGAATTGGATTAATAAAATGTGGTACATATATACCATGAAATACTATGAAGCTACAAAGAAGAACAAAATCATGTTTTTTGCATCAACACGGATGCAGCTGAAAACTGGTATGCTGTGCAAATTAGTGGAGAAACAGACAACCAAATACCACACATTTTCACTTATAAGTGAGAGCAAAACAATGGGCACAGATGAACACAAACATGGGAATAATAGACACTGAGGAATACAAGAAAGGGAGGAGGGGAGAGAGGGTGTAACGGTTGGAAAAAAAAACTAATTATTTGGTACCATGTTCACCACCTGGGGGGGGCACAGATTAAATCTTACTCAAAACTTCAGCACCACACAATATGCCTGCCTAAAAAACCTGCATATGCACCCTCTGATTCTAAAACAAAAGTTGAAACACCAGAAATGGGTAATAAAACAAAAAAAGATGAATAGGCATTATGAAAATATAGCAGGGCTTCACAGTTATGATGGTGGTATGAAGAAGAAAGTAATCTGCCTTTCTGCATAGCTAAAAATGACTGCCTCCCTAAAGGCCATGATAAATATGTATGGAAGAAAAAAAAGAATGAACTAATAATTAAAACTCACTAACTTTGGCATTGATGTATGTTGCATATGAAAATGTTGATCTTTGAAATGTTATCATTTCCCTTAGCAATAAGATATAAATCTTGTCAGCCGTCATTTACTTTATGTATAAATGGATATAGGACCCAACGTGGAATATTGCTTCAATAATAAATGCTCCATCTCTTGTGTGGTTTTCTCACTCCAAAGGAGCTGTCATCCCATGCACCACATAGTCCCTATTCCAATATGAGAAGGAGATTACACTGGAGAGCCAGGCTCCTCTAGCACTCACTCGGCAATGTGGACAGTTGCTTCCTCACTCTATGTGCTGCACCTAATGTTGTATCTCTGTACATTACTGCAGAGCTGATGTGCAAAAACTGGTATTCTCATTGTATCTGCTTGACATCTCTCTGTCAGAGAATAGCTCCTGAGAATCTTCACACATACAAAGAATCCTATTCCTAAATGGACTGTTAATAAAGAAAGTTGGCATAGAAATCGGGAAAATAGAGAAATAGGAGAAAAATACAGAGTCTGTGGCTGTTAATCACAGACTTCTTGCCCAAGTGTCCCCAATGATTAATTAACTTTGTGATCTAAAAATGAGTCAATGAGATTCAGGTAAATGGGGAGAAAAGAGTGAACACTTTGCATGGATTGAAATGGGAAGCATGTTTACGTTTTCCTCCTTAGAGAGACATGGCTAGAAGAACAAATGTCTTCCGCAAAAGGCTTACGTGTTTATTTATTGCTTGAATACTTCCTGGCGGGTACCCTGCCCAACAGGTGCAGGATTGAGTGAGTCAAAATCTCTGACCTTCAGGAACTCATGCCACACACCCACTCACATCCTCCTCAGTATTCCATTTGGCTCACACAGCACTGTAGAGGAATCCCTTCTAATAGAGTATTTAGGGGAAGAGGCTGTTAATACAGCCATCTCCACTGTGAGGAAGGTTTTGGGGAAAGGGAGATTCCAAAAGCAGTAAACATAACTCAGAAAATAATCCAACTCTGCATTCCCCCTTTCTCAAAAATGTTGGTAAACATCTCTCTTCCTCTCCATATCTCAAAAAGGCTCCATACCTGGTGGCCTTATGACCACGTAGCAAACTAAGACAAAAAAATTTCATAACATGCCTTCAACATACCCCATACATCTTCTCAGAGACTTCTAATTTCTGTAGCCCTACACACAACATATTCCCAGGAACACAGGGAATGTATTGCCCATTCCTTGGCAACAGCTTGCCAATGCTAGTAGTGACCATGCTAGAATGTCATTTTGATCTATTAATTATTATTTTGCAGTATAAATTCTTGTCCTCACTCTGGCCTCAGAGTCCTACTTCAAGCCTGTCTGAATTTGATAGCATATTTGAACACGACCTTCTGCAACTCTAACTTTCTTAGATGCAGCATAATACTACATGCTTATACAGCCATTGGCTCACTTACCACAGCTGGTGGGAGTAAGGGACAAATTGCCCCACTCAAGACTGGAGGAAACTGTCAGGCTTGGACATTTGTTTTCATCACTGTGAAAATAGATATTTGTTATTCCAGTGAACCTGATCCAAGGGTACTCACTCTGAGACAACAGATGACATGGAACCTTTATTCCATTCTTTGGCGAAGGCATCACTGCATCATCACTGCAAAATACAAATATGGGGCTGATGTCACGTGCCAGTATCCACCAACTGCCTGCCGGCATATCCAAGTTTCTTCTGTAGAGCAGGCATTTAAGTTATTTGCACACAGGGTGCTATACTCTGCTTTATTCTTATTAAGAAAAGTACCAAGTTATGTTAGGCAATCTAGAGGCCCAGTAGATGAGGATTATGTGGGTTTTCAATACTGTAGAGAGGTTTGTTACAACTCTTCCTGCAAGGCAAGAATCACACCAATGACTAACTAGCTTTCCTCTACCTGGAACAAGGCCTAAGTAAAGTTCTATGAAAGAATGAGTGAATGAATGAATGAACGAATACAGAGATGACAGTTAGCACCCATTCCAAGGAAGTGTATGTCATAAGAAGACTTTCTATACCCTTAAAAAATATTTGGTCTCCAATTTGGCCATAATTTCCTGGTCATGCAATTTCAAATGCATCTTTTCATGCACATTTGCCTTTGCTTTGCTTAATCTTCCATTCTCTTATTCACAAGGACTCAGAAAGTCTGCATGTCCCAAAGAAATAACTGCTCCCTGATCTCACTGTAGCTAGTTCTTGGTTCTGTTTCACTGGGAAAGTTATAGTCCAAAGAATATATGGAAACCTTAAGCCTTTTTATTCCAGTTCAAGAAAATCATGAATACTCTGACTCGTGGACAAGATTGGGAGAGACTGAGAAAACTATTAACTCACCATTTCATTTTGTCTTTTCTAGATCTCAGGCCTCTAGGTTCAAAACTACAACTGACCCCAGGACCCATCTAGTGAATATCACAGTTGCTGGGCCTCTTGTGTGTGCTACTCAAGCCCTCTCCCCAAAGCCTCTCCCAGATGCACAAGGGTATTTGTCCTTAGACCACACTCTTTAGGCCAAGATTAAGAGATGCTCCTACAGCTGGCCTTGGCATCTTAGAACTCTTTCTGAAGAGACCTTACCAGTTATTTCTACTGGAGGGAGTTGGAGATTTGAAACCAGAAACCCAGAACAATTCAGCAGAAAGCTCACCTGTGAGCACATCTGCCACACTCAGCATGCTGGGTTACCTGCTGTCATTCAGAGCAAGAGTACTAGCTTGGGGTACTCCAAGAGACGCTCTAATTCCCGGACCTAGGTAAAGAGTCTGGTTCTCTTAATGGCAATGAAAGAAACCTCTGTGTCCATGATGGAATGATGTGATATCATGTGCTTTCATTATTACCAGAACTGAATGGTGCTGAGGACCACAATTTGCAAGCCACCTCTATTTCCCAGCAGCTGTGTGTCTTTGGAAAACTGCTTTAACGACACTATGCTTTTGTTTGCCATTTGTTATGTGGAAAGAAGAATAATATCTACCCTTATGGGACTGTTGTGAGGCTTTGTGTTCATAAATATCTGCACAGTCTTAACCTGCTTCCTGGCACAAGTGTTTATTGTACATTGCTTGTTATAGTAACTTTACAAATGTCTTTGCCAAAACGACCTTTCTTCTGACAAGACAATTTTTAGAAGGTGAATATTTCTGAGTTTGCTCCCAAATTCTGAGAGGGGGAAATATCTTGTTTTGGGTTAATAGTCTTTTACATATGCTGATATGTGATCTTACTATCCCTGAACATTATTTTGTACAGAGAAGTGTAATTAGAGCTTTATTTTTGTTTTATACAATTAGTATTGCAGTTGTTAAAGGTACAAAAAGCTATATATTTATTAATATGTAACATTCAGTTTATAAAGTATTCTATTTATAAATATTGCACATTTTGATAATCACTTCAAATGAGCATTTCAATACTTGATTCCATTTACAAAATTTGTTAGTCACCTTTAAAATCTTTTTATACTTAATTTCATGTTTAGTTTCTAGCTTATGTATTTGAATATTGTAGCCAAAAATATTCTTCTCAAGAGCTTAAGTGTTTTAAATTTAATAAACGTAATTTATAGTTTTTGTTATATGGTTTATATTTTACGTCTACTTGAACATATCTTATACTCAAAGTTTAATTATATAACTCAGTACTATATATTATTTAATAATTAGCTTGCAACTCACAGATCTAAACTGATTATTCAATACATATTTTAAAATTGTAGTTGATAGAGTTTCTAAATTCTTTTAAACATCACAATTTTATAAAATGCTAACAACCAGTTCTTTCTGAACTAAAGAGATCTTAACTGAGGTTGATTCTTTTACATTCATCTATTCTTAATTGTAAATGTTTCCATTTTTAAAAAGAGAAGGATCCACTTACAAAAGTAACAACAATCTAGTAAATAGCATTTAATTAAAAGTAAAAAATTATGACTAGACCATTTTATGTAACTCTGATGGGACATGCTGACTTCTATTTATAGTTCTGTGCCAGTGACTAAGGAGATGGAACATAGCCCCAGATTTCAGTCACCTACCCACAGCAGGACACAACTCCTGCTCATGTTATGATTGGCTGAACTTTACATTTCTTTAGCTCTTAAGAAGTAGAAATGTTTTTCATCCTAAGTCTAAAGATTTTTGGACACAATGAAACCTATCATTCTTCTGTATTCTCAGGGCTACATGATATCTAATTGAATTTTGGGGAGCCCATGGCTGTCCACTCACAGTCACTATATATGAGTTTTTTCTATTGACAACTTTAACAGTGATGACATAAAGGAGAGGACACATTAGTGACACTGAGGACTAATTTTCTTAAAAGTCAATACAGATTCCAGTGTATACTATCTTTACAATGGCTCGAGCTCTAATGTTACACAATTTTTTTTTTTCCAAGAGGAAAAACAGCATCCCTCTTAGGATATATTAAAGTAGGGAAGAGTGAACAGACATATCCTTCCTTTAAGGAGGACTTTGCTACAGAAACAAGGCAAAGGATATTAACACTTAAAAGTAGGAAACAGGGTGTCTCTTTTCCCTGCCCACTGATGTACATTTCAACATCTGCCCCCTCAAGTGGACAGTTGAGGGAAGTCAAAAAATATTCCCAGGGATAAAAAGCATTTGAATAGGAAATGGATTCCAGCTCCTGGCATTGAAATCAATTTCTCCTTTTTCTAATTTCTCCATCTAGGATAAGCATGATTTTATGATTTTAGTGGAGAAAAACAAACTGTGAAATATTTTAAAGAGGTTTATTATGAGCCAATAGGAGTCACTGTGGCCCAGGGATACACAGCCTCAAGATGTCCTGAAAAGGTATGCCCAATGCAGTCAGGTTACAGTTTGGATTTATACATTTCAGGAAGACAAATTTGCAGGTAAAATCATAAATCAACACATGGAAGGTATACATTGGTTCAGCTCAAGCAGGTGGAACATCTTGAAGTGAGAGCTTGCAAGTCATAGGTAGGCTTTAGGGATTCTTTAGTTGACAATTGCTTGAAAAAGTTAAGCTTTGTATAAAAGACATGAAGTCAGTGGAAAGGAATGCTTGAGTTAAGATACGGGGATCTGGTACCTGTCATGCAATGCCATACCTGAGTCAAGTTGGAAAGTAGGTCACATTACACTAGGTTATTGGGGAAAAAAAGATTTTATGGTTTGGAGGGCATGACTTAACCTTTGCCTTACATGATCATAGGTCCTGTTTATAATTTGATATCTTATTGCCACAAAGAGTCTGTTTTGTCAGTCTAATCATCTCTATGTTAACAATAATGCTGCTCCATTGAGCCTAAACTCCAGAAGAGAGGGAGGTTAATGAGGCGTGTTCAGTCTGCCTTCTTGTTATGGCCAAAAAGTCAGATTTTCAGGTTTATCTAGGATTCCCTTGACCAAGAGGGGGTCTGTTCAGTCAGTTGAGGGGTTTAGGAATTTATTTTTAGTTTACAATGTGGTTTGTTTCTAAGAACTCTTTCATTTTTATTTGCTTATGACAATAAAGTTATGGTTCAATAAAATCTAATCTAATTTTATTGTTTGAAGAGAAAATGACTGTAGCACACATTTGTGTTTCAAAATGCATATTTATAAATTCTACAGTATAACTACAATGAACAGGCTGTTACAGAAACTCTGGCTAATCGTGAGATTTTTAATTAAAAAAAAAAATCTGTTGCTTGGATTGACTGTTTAGGTCAGTTCTCAAGCACTAGATCTCCTATGCTCACTAAGGGAACTATTAATACATATATTTTTCACTCTCTCACTTATGATTTCTCTCCTTAAAAATTTCTTTAATGAGCTTTGTTGTACATTTGGGAGTCTGTTTCTGCTTTTTGCGTGTTTGTTTTTTCCAATTGCCAGAAGATTCTGGTGTACACATAGTTTAGGACACAATTAGCACCAGCGATACCATTGACAAGCAGATATGGTGAATATAAGAAACGAAGAAAATATTGAGAGTGAAGTATGCCAGAATATGCCACAGTGGCGTAAAGATTATGTTAAGCTGAGGATGTTTGAGAATCAACAGCTGTAGGAGGAGGCTTTTTCTGTAGTCCCCTTATCTTCCTAAAAGCGAAGCCTCCACAAATAATTCAGCTGTCACAAATCCCCTCCCTGGGGGTTTCACAGCCAGGGAAGACTCAGTCGCCTTTTATCAACAAAGAGAAGTCCACACCTAAGTCAGCATTCAGATAAGAAATCACCTAAACTGACATCGTCATAAAACTATCATATTTCTAATCTATTCTCCCAAAGGCCCATTTATTTTTCCTAAAAGCCATTTTTTTCTTCCAGAAGTGCCACTCTGCCCCTCCACATTCCTTACTTAAATGGTGTATGCCCCAAATTCTAACCACCTCCTCAGAATCACAGTTCTTTGTGAACTCCCAAGCGCACATATGTAATTAAATCTCTTTTTTGTTGTTGTTCTTTTGTTAATCAGTCTTCTGCAAGTTTAATTTGCAAACTCCCAAACTGAAATAAGAAGGTAGAGGAAAAGTTTCTCCTCCTAGAAAAAGTGTCAAACATGACCAAGTGTAACAGGCCAGAGAAGAGACCTAAGGCTGGGAGAGCTAATCTAACTTGTCAAAAGCCATTTAGACTTATGGTCTATAAATTTTCCTCTCTGTATCATAAAATAACGTTGAAAAAATGACATACCCATTGTATGTTTTTTAGAAATTTATTTTTTTATAGAAAAATCATTATGCCTTTAAAAACTTGCAAAAATGCAATGACTGGCATATTAGAATTGCCAATATTGGAAATAAAATAATCACACATATCATTTAAATATAACAAATGGAACTTAAATACCATAGTATATGACTATCCACACATCATCCATCTAAAATTTATTTGAAAAAAAATATTTTTCTGTGCAATGATTTTAAATCTTTTGTTTTTGTTTTTATTCTACATAACTTTCATTCCACATCTACCATATTTCAGTATAATATGTTTTGGTCCTGAAAGTTTATTTTACGTTATCATCCATTTATCTGAAAAATTACATATGTAAAAATAGAAAATTCAATTTTTAAAGACTTGAGGCACTAAATAATAAGCAAATCTTCTGAATTGAGTTATATTTTCAATTATCACAGGCCCACAATTGATCAAACAATGTAAATATATTCAAAATAGTTTTTAAAGTAAAATTACATTGTAAAAATATTCCTCAGTGAGATGTATAAAGACATTTTCAACTCAATCAGTTCAGATTAATTAAAAATTTTTTACATATGTAAACAAATGGTAATAGAAGGGGATTTTTTTGTAGCAATAATATTTAATTATTTGAACTCGTCCTTAAAATGTTACATTGTTGAATATTATCAAAACTTTCAGCTGTCAATTTAATAAGGTCTCATTTAATTTTGTTGAAAATAAAAAATGGAGATGAATTATATCATATTGTAAAAGGATCAGCAGCCCACAATTAGTGTCTTTCACTACCTCAATTTCTGGGCAGTACCAAAGAGACTTTAATAAAAAATTATCAAATGACCATTAATATTTATGTTATTCTATTACTTAGGAGCATATTCATTAACATGATATAACATTAAAATATCACTAAGTACAATACAAATTTTTAAAAAACTTTTTCACAGTTAAAAACATTTATGTGTATGCTTTAAAACCATCAGGAAACATGTGTCATTGCACATTGCAATTGCTTATTGTAGCCAATGAGACTTCACATCATTGGAATCTGCAGATGTTACAATGGTAGACTGTTACATATCAAATAAGTTTTATATAATACAAAATCAGCTAAAAATAAATTATATTTCTATATGCTGTCAATGAATGCTCTGAATTCAAAATTAAGAAAAAAATGCAACTATTATAGCACAAAAAAGATTTAGGTATAAATGTAACAAAATATGTGCATGGTCTATATACTGAAAATCTCAAAAGTTTGATGAAAGAAATCAAAGAAGACAAATAAGTAGAGACAATTTTCATGGACATTCAATTTTTTAAGATGCAACAACCTCCCAAATTTTGACTACAGGTTCAAAACAATTTCAATCAACATCTAAGTGGGTTTTTATAGGTAACAATAAGCTGATTCTAAAATCTCTATGGAAAGGCAAAGTGACTACAATAGCCGAAATAATTTTGGAAAAGAACAAAGTTGGAGAACTCACACCACTTGAATCCTGAATTCATTATAAAAGTATAATAACCACTGGGCATGGTGATTCATGCCTGTAATCCCAACACTTTGGGAGACCAAGGCAGGCAGATCACCTGAGGTCAGCAGTTCAAGACCAGCCTGGCCAAAAGAATCCCCATCTCTACTAAAAATACAGAAAAATTTAGCTGAGCATAGTGGTGCACGCCTGTAGTCCCAGCTACTCGGGAGGCTGAGGCAGGAGAATCCCTTGAGCCCAGGAGGCAGAGGTTGCAGTGAGCTGAGATCATGCCATTGCACTCCAGCCAGTGGCAAGAGTAAAACTCAGTCTCAAAAACAAAAAACAAACAAACAAAAAGTATAATAACGAGGAAAATGTAATGTTACAAGTTGAATTTCCAGAACACCCATGAAAGCAGCCTCTGCCTCCATGACTTGAAGCCTGAGGTCTGCGTTTCTGAAAAAGACATCAGAAAAAATCTATCCTGAAGCTCAATGGAAAAGGTCTTATTCTGTACTCTTAGCAAATGGCACAGCAGTGAATCACCTGTTGATCCTTGGATTCATATTTCTCTTCTTCAAAGACTGACACCAATGTCTCTTGACCACTTTATGGATATCCACTAGATATCCATCAATCACGAGCCCCGAACTGAGTGTTCTTAGAAATTATCCACACTACACTTACTACAAAAGTATTCAGCTTGTGCTTGTTAGTCATGAAGCTGGAGATGCCATAGGACTCCCAAGCTTCTTGTGCGGTAGAAGCTAGGATTTGGGGCTTTGGAAGTAGCAGAGAGGAAAAACATTTTCTGTACTCTCTTACATTCACTTTTTCGGGCCTGCAAATTAAACCGACAAAAGACAGATGAGCAAGAGAAAAAAAAAAAAGCTGATTTTAATCACCTATACATGTATGGGAGTTCACAGAGAAATGTGAATCAAAGGAGCAGCTAGAACTTAGGGCTTATATGTCATCTTAATAGGTGAAGGTGAGGAGAATGAGGTCAGGTGGAGGAGGACACATACAGGGAAACAAATAACCTTTAGCCAGGATAGATGGGCCTTTAGGTAAATACATGGAAGATATGATAGTTTTGTGATGGTGTCTGTTTAGGTGTAGTGACTGCATCTCGTTGTCTCCTGGGATAGGAGTCAGTCTTCTCTGGTTGCTCCCAGGGAGGAGATTTATGGCAGTTGAATTGTTGTGAGTTCCTATTGGAGGTCCTGCTTTTGGGTAGATGAGACATTTTATGACCTTAAACATCTTCAGCCCAAGAAAAATTTTGTCCCACAGTGACTTATTCTGGACTCCTTCGGAAGTTTCAGAGGTTTATGGGCTTTAGCAGATTTAGTCACTTAGCTCTTCTCTTACTCGCGTTTATTACCATATGTGTATTGCTTATATATGTTATGCCATTTATTTTACTGATGTTTATGGATAGCAATGAGAGTAGAAATTGGGAGTAAAAAAGTAAAGCTTCAGGATCCTTTGATACAGTTCCATTAAAATGTATGCCCCACTACTGGCGAAGAAATTTGGGATTCAGCATGTTAGAAAAATAAAATACAGCATTTGTATTTTTTTAATGTTTGTGATTTCAAACCTCAATCTACTGAAAGAATAAATTACAATAACAAGAATGTCATCCTAGTCCACTTGGGGTGGTCATAACGGGCTTTTGATTGTTGTCTGTGTTGCGTTTATTCTCTTGCCAGGGTGGTGCCATTGGCAGATAGACAGGCATGGGAACCGCCTCTGCAATACTCTGTTGAAGTTACCCTGTCAGTGTTGGTTTAATGGCATGCTCACATTTATTATTATTTATTATTATAGGTAATACCAGGAAGGACTTTTACTAAATTCTACCTTTATTGTGGTTATCTCCTTTTGTGGTAGTAAAGCCTCTCAAGATCGTAATAATTTATGGCTCATTTCATATTGGTTCCAGAATTAGTAAGCAAATCTTTGTTTCCAAGTAATTTCAAATTCAAATTGCTCTTTGGAATAATTCAATGTCACATACTTTCTATCCATATGTTTGCTCTTTTATCTTTTGTCAGTGAGAAGGTCTGGGCAAAGATAATTAATTTAACTGTCTGAACTGCTTTACTTCTTATGAAAATCTTTTATTTCAAGGATAAAGTTATGTCTGTAATAGCATAGCCTGTTTGGCAATCTTTCGTTTAAAAAGTGTGAACTATCAGGCCGGGCGCGGTGGCTCAAGCCTGTAATCCCAGCACTTTGGGAGGCTAGAGGGGCGGATCACGAGGTCAGGAGATCGAGACCATCCTGGCTAACACGGTGAAACCCCGTCTCTACTAAAAAATACAAAAATCTAGCCGGGTGAGGTGGCGGGCGCCTGTAGTCCCAGCTACTCAGGAGGCTGAGGCAGGAGAATGGGGTGAACCCGGGAGGCAGAGCTTGCAGTGAGCTGAGATCCGGCCACTGCACTCCAGCCCAGGCAACAGCGAGACTCCGTCTCAAAACAAAACAAAACAAACAAACAAAAAAAGTGTGAACTATCAATACATAGAAATCAGGATTATCCAAAAGAATCATATCTGGAAGATTGTTGTAGGACAGAATAGTTCCCTATCAAAGGTTAAGTTATCCTAGGATTCTCCTTGTTCAGGTACAGAATACAAAATGGTTAGGTTTAAGGTGTTGTAGCAAGGTATAACTACGTATAAAGAGACAAAGCAAAACAACAGAATTTGAGAGAAAGTTAGGGAATGGCTCAAAAATATTGAAGACTTCATGTCAAGAGAAGAGTCTATGCCATATGAAGACCCACTAAGGTTAGTGAAGATTCAAGGACTAAAAGTTTTCACACATTTCGCTCTTGCTGCTGCAGCTCTTAGATAAAGTGATTCTGTCTTGGCTACTGGATCTCAGGGAAAGCTGAAACAAGCAATTGCTCAAGTCAGTACCCCAGTACCTGTCCAAAACTTTCAAGAACAGAAAGTAAAAGGAGTATATGGAACTGAAATCATTAAAACAAACCTTTTTGCTGATAGTTCCTATTCCAGTCTCTGTGTAGATTGTAGGCAGGCTTCCCAAATGCCCCACAAAGTTCCTGACCCCTGGGGTGCACACCTAAATAATTCCTGCCTTAGAGTGTGGGTGGGTCTGATCTAATCAGTCAAACCCTTTTAAAAGAGGATCCGGGCCGGGCGCGGTGGCTCAAGCCTGTAATCCCAGCACTTTGGGAGGCCAAGACGGGCGGATCACGAGGTCAAGAGATCGAGACCATCCTGGCTAACACAGTGAAACCCCGTCTCTACTAAAAAAAAAAGGCAAAAAACTAGCCGGGCGAGGTGGCCCGCGCCTGTAGTCCCAGCTACTCGGAAGGCTGAGGCAGGAGAATGGCGTAAACCCGGGAGGCTGAGCTTGCAGTGAGCTGAGATCCGGCCACTGCACTCCAGCCTGGGCGACAGAACCAGACTCCGTCTCAAAAAAAAAAAAGAGGATCCGGAGGCCAGAAGGGAAGAAATCAGAGAAAGTAGGAGAGGGTCTACAGACATGTTTATGTGGCAAGAACATTAGAGTGACCTTGAGGCCCCCAACTGAGAGCTATCAAAACAACACTTCGTATTTGTTTAATCTATTGTCATTAAAAAAAGTGAGTCAATTAAAATTATGTTTAGAAACCAATGTTTTGTGTCTTTGTCTTATTTATAAAATGTCCAGCCATTCAAAGATTATTTGTGTATTAACTTAATCATTTGCCTAAGAGCTGAAAGTTAGGTGAGGATCTGGAAATCACAATTTTAGCTAATACATTACATTTTTATGACTTTTAACATTGTGAGAATAGTATAACATTAATCTCTTTACAAATACATCCATTATTATACCGTGCAGCTGAACACAATTTTGTATATATAATATGTAATTTTAAACAACTTATAGAAAAATGATAATTTATCTCACAAAACCAATGTAGGAATTTTAAACAGCTAAAATCAGGAAAACACGTAATGACAGTCATATTCAAACCTAAATGTTGTGTGACATTATTTTTGATTTTTGTATGTTAAAAACTTTGAATATTTAAAATCTTTGAATTATGTCTGAAATTTAGCTTTTATCTTGGAATTAAAGCCAGGTTTTTACAATTGTTTTTATAGTAACAAGACTACTTTGTAAATGTACTTTTAAGGATCCACAAAAAGAAATAAAGTTGAATAACATTTTTTCCTTCTTTTAGATAAATTTTACTATGTGTCTGGACAAGATATTCATAGCATATACACACAAAAAGTGAATTATTTGCTTTTTCACCAGTCAACTTTTAAAATTTCCCAAGAGGAGTAAGAAGAAAGGAAGAGTAATAGAAAACAAAATAAAAGGCAGAGATGAATATAAAATTATCATTGTAGAAGCCTAATTATATCCCTGGAAACAATGTTTAAATACAGAAAAAAATAATCTTTTTCTGTAAGCATACACACCAGTGATGGACATGTGGCTGGTTTTCACCTAATTTGGGCTTTGACAAGTTTATCAAACCATACAATTTAAAAATCAGCACTATTCATCCTCAAAGTACAGAAAGCCGGAAAGGTGCCTATATTAAACAAAATGATGTCTCTTTTAAACAAACAAACTTCTCATGAGATTCTTCTATTTTTTTTCTTTCCTAAAGTACTTTTATCAAAGTTCCCCAAAGCACTCCCTGCAGTTTGAAGTGGTGTCTGGTGAAATTGGGCCAGCGACAGAGAAGCACACAAGTGAGCATGATATTAAGAAAATGTGAAGGAGACACACGTTGGCTTGGGAGAGACTCAGTTTTAGATGGAGCAGACCAAAAAGAATTGAGCAGTCTGTAAGGATAGACCTTGTGTCATTTTGTATTGTCACAACTTGGCCAACGGCAGATCATCAGAGACAAGGGGCAGGAGTAAGCCAGTGATTCCAGAGGGATGAAGCTGCATGATGCAGCTTTCAGAGAGACAAGGCTGAGGAAGGTGCTCTTGTATGAGTGTTGACCTGAGGCAGGTTTTCAATGGACACCAGTCAAGGAGACCTTCTGAACTCCTAGCCCCAGAGACCTGCTTGATGACAAACTTAGCAGACTTGTGTCCGCTATCTCTTGCAATCCCTGTTAGACAAATATTCAACACATTAGACAAGCAGACACATAATGGGCAGGAAACAAGGACTATGCTCATATTGAATGTGTTAATAAATCTTATCTATAAGGATAAAGGATCATATGGTTGTAATTGATAAACAGGCAGCCAGTCACTCATATTAACCAGGAAAGGGGAGGATTAGTCATTTTTGTGTTTGGACAATGTTTATGTTTTCCAGAGAATCTGGAACTGACATCTAGTGCTTAGAGTATGAAATTCAGGTTACTTTGCTTTTCCCTGTACCCAACTGTTTATGACATTGCCTATGAATCATGGCACTATTTTGTAAAATGCACTTGTGAATGCCATTTTTCCCTGAGTCATTTAAGCTTGGATACTAGTTTTCTAATTTGGAAACAGTGACAATCATGTGTGTTAGCAGAGGTGTAGGAGATGGGGACGGGATGCCTGAGGTGACGTCCGGCAGACCCAGGGTCAGCAGGCCTCTGGGGGTCAGCCCCTGGAAAGTGTGAGAAAGTGTATGCAACAGAGTCCATCCAGAGCCTGAAGCTCCTCAGAAGATAATTGTTTTATTAAGTAAAGAACTATTAATTTTTATGTTAAAAGGGGAAAAATCTGTTAAAAGTGAAAACTGCATGATCAAATTGCAATAATGTTTTGAGAAGAGGATCAGTCTAACTAGATTTTTATTTCAAGACCTATCTTCTAGAAACATGAGTGCTTTTTCTCAGATGTGAAGTCTATCTACCTGTGATATGTCAGGTCCTCCTTTCAAAATGTCTGATGTAATTGCCTTTTTTGTCCTTCTCATTTTTCCTTGAACTCTGTGATAAAACCTTTATAACTATTTATCCCTAAATTCCACAAATATATTTGAATGGAGAATATGTGTTCCACTCTGGAAATAATGATTCATTTAACACATTTTATTTCTGATGAGTTAGCATGATAATTATATATTAAAAAAGAAAACCCTACCTTTTGTTATTATGAGGTTATGCTGTATATAAGCTAAATCACATTTAACAAGTATTTGGTGTGCAGTTAATTTTATAACTAGAAGGCATAATGGACACTGGCAGGTATTCTTCTTCATTAGGACTACTTTTAAATTAATATTTAAAAATCTGAAAAAAAATGCCATCAATACTAAAGACAGCACTGGGATTTTACATTCTACCAAGAAATTTCTTAGTAATATTAGCCTTTCTTTGAGGGAATATGAAAGTATGCTGCAGTAACAAATTAATTCAGAAACCTCAGTGACACCATACCACAGGTTTGTTTGTTGCTCACACTATATATTCAGTGCAGTTTGGTGGAGGATGCTCTTCTACCTCATTGCTCAGGGACTGAGCTGCCTGAAGATTCCTCAATCTTTTCACATCAGTGCTTCAACATGCAGTTCTGTACTTGCCGCAGCAAAGGAAGAAAAGATGGTATTTTTTTTTAAAAATCACCTTTGCTTATAATTACCTTCAAATGTAAATAACACAGGTCTCTTTAACTCATGAGGTTTCTAGAACTAGAAACGTCTCCCCCAACCCCACACTATCTAGCCAGGGGATTGGGAGGTCTTCCTGTGTTCCCAGGAGAGGAACATGGACTATGGCAAGCACCTGTCACCCCACTACATAATTAAATAGTAGTAAGCTGGGTGGTGTGTAGTGGAAATACCTAGGAACTACTACAGAATCCATGTCATTCATAGTTTGCTTTGGAAACAACATTATTTTATTTCACTGTCTATAAAACACTTTATTCAGAGAGTATCTAGAAGGATCAGTATGATCTCCTTTATTATATTTTTTTTATTTCTGCTGCTCTGAAAAGCAAAATTTCATAAATAGCTTTTATACTTGCTCCCAGTCCCATGGAATTGTGTCCCTTTTAGACATCTTTCTCTAGTCTCTGCAGCCTTGGCCACCTCTGTCGCCTTTCAGGACTTTCTACTTTGTCATAAATTACTGCTCTTGTTCCTGCCCACTGGTTTCAATCTCAGGTCACAATAATAACACCCAAAGAGCTTTGTTAACACACTAGTGCTAAGGCCGCCCCCAAGAGATTCTAATGTAATGGGTCGTGGTTATGCAAGAGGCGTGGGTTAAAATCTACATTGATTCTTGAAAGCATTGGTCCTTCTCGGGACCTGCATTTCTGGATCTATTGGGGTTGACATTGTCATAATATGTTGAGATTTGTGTGTAGGCGGTTACAAAGTCTTTTCAACTGGATGAACAAGGGATTTTAGCACCATGCTTATTTTATCTTAAACCATGAAATACATTTATTTTGTAAGGTACATTCATGCTTACTATGGAAAAAAAGACAACCACAAAAAAACACACCCACAATTCCCCACTCAAAGGTCAAAACAGAAGAGATTTGATGCTTTCTCTCCAGTATTTTTTTTTTTTTTTTTTTTTTTTTTTGAGATGGAGTCTCACTCTGTCATCCAGGCTGGAGTGGCAGTGGGGTGATCACAACTTACTGCAGCCTTGACATCCTGGGCTCAGTCAGTCCTCACACTTCAGCCTCCCAAGTAGCTGGAATTACAAATGCAGCACCACACCCAGCTAATTTTTGTTTTTAATTTTTTGTTGAGACAGGGTCTCCTTATGTTGCCCAGGCTCAATATTTTACTTATGCATTAATTTATTCATGCAAGTTAGAAAACAGTGTAACATTCAATTTATATATATTTCCAATTGATATTATAGCTTTCACGTTTCCAGGTCATTTACTCCTCTTTTTAAACATTATTTTCACTGGATTTGTAATAATTAATGCTTATTAATTTTAGGTTAATTCTTTATGCAAAGGGGGATTTATTTAGTACATATTATAAATAATGTTTTTATTTTATTTAAAAAAATAATTTTAGAGATAAAGTCTTTCTCTGTGACTCAGACTGGAGTACAGTGGGGCAATCATAGCTCACTGCAGGCTTGAACTCCTGGTCTCAAGCAATCCTCCTGCCTCGGCCTCCTGAGTAGCTCACATTTTTATTATTTATTTAGGAGAGAATGTCTGCTAAGGAAATTAGGGAATAGAATTAAATAATTTTAAAACATTTTTTAAAGTACACTGCAAAATTTCTACTCTTAAAGCTTTTACTAAATTCTAGCCCACGTATATAAACAATATAAGTGAGTATGTATTTACATTATTATAACTTTCCACTTATTCACCTGCCAAGCTCTGAAACCAAGTGAATAAATATCAGGTGATTTACATTCATTGGTTTTTGATTATTAGAGTGCCTAAATTTATTTTCAGGTGTTATTTGGTCAAGAATATTTTATCTTTGTATACTTTCATTTGTTTCGTTCACATTTCTTCTGTGGATTTGAGAATAAAGAACAATAAAAAGACAAGGCAGAGGCTTGTACCATGGTTTAAGAAGTGGCCTTTAGCCTTAGAAACCTCACGGTAATATTTCCAGGCACAAGCTCACATAAAGGCCGGGGCTTACCTCAGCAACTCAGTAAAATTAATGGTACAATCCTTGGTATGCAGCCCAGCTGTACATTCTAGCTTAATTATATCCTATTTATGAAATTTTTTTGTTGGTGGTGGTTGGTTTTGTTTGACACGTTATTTACATTTTTTAATTTCCATTTTTTATTTTGTTAATAGTGCTGATTCTATAGATAATATGTAAGGCCCAATCATTGCAGAATCTAGCAAATAATGCATCTGCATATATACAGGTTTCATCACTCTGTACTGTGAAACAAGACAGTTAAAATCCCAGGCTCACACACTTACATAGACAGGTTGATAAACTTCAGGACTTTTTAAAATGTAAAACTGAGATAATAGTCACTTTGAACAGTCCTGGAAGGGCCCAATCAAATACCATTTATAACACCCCATAATAATGACTGCCGCAGTGAGTTATTCACAAAGACCCCAGTGACCCTCGGTCCCCTCTTCCTCCTTGAACTATTTATCCTCAGCTGTCAGCTTTCCAGAGATGATGTTGTCTCTCACACAGAAGTCAGATACAGCTCTCAGATAATAGTCTGCACCAAACTGAAACTAGGAGGACACACACACACACACACAAACACACACACACACACACACACACACACGACAAAAGACTCTAACTTTTAGGATGCCTCCAATCTCCTAAAAACAGTTCAGCCTCCTTGATGTTAAGAAGGAAGTGGTCGAAAATTGTTCACAGGTGGCTCCACTGTGTCCTAGGCTAGAGGTGGTTTGGGGGAAAGGAAAAATGAAGAGGGCAAAGCATGAGTCGGGATGAAACTACTCATCAGGATTTCTGTGCCAAACATGATTGGATGTCAGAATAATGACAGTGATTTTCCAGAAATGAATCTTTCCTCCACTGGAGATTATAAGTATTGATTACAGCTGAAGGTCTGTGGGACCCATTCCAGTAGAAAGAAATGACAACAATCCTGAGAAGGACTGATAGAGAATTTTCTAGTAAAAAATTTACAGGGAAGAGAGGTACTATTTGCCTTTTCATTCTAAAGGATTTTACTCCTCTTTTGAGTGAAATAGCTAAAAGAAGATATAGGCTAAAGGAGAAAGAGCAGTGCTGTTTCCATTTTTGTGATACTCCTTCTCAGTATACAATTTGGCAATATCTTACCTTTCATAAGCATCCTCTGGTGACTTAAGAATGATAGGTATGTCTCAGAAGTTCAAAAGAAAGTGCACTTCTAATTTTCAATTTCAGGACACAGAAATAACACAAACTACTTTGACAGTAGAATAATAAAATCAGAAAACTGTCAAGGTAGCTTTATAAAATGGTGTATTATAACCATTGAAATAATAGAATTTCCTTCCATAAGGTACTTTGAGTTCATGTAGACCAACTTATTATGTGGCACAAGTTTTGGGACACAACCCTAGTGTGCATTCCAGATTAATTACATCTTAATTAGTAGATGTTTTCATTGTTGGTTTATTGACAAGATAAGTAAAATGTGGACCAGAAAGTCAAAATAAGTTCTCCAAGTTTGTGTTGACTTAGTTGAGTGACTTTCCTTCTTCCTACTTTTCTAATCCCATAATTCTGTTGTGACTGTCAGATCCTCTTTTCATGTATCACAGAACTCCAATATACTATGGTAACGTAATTTAGGATATATGTTTCATTGGCCAACCAAATCTTTAAAAGTTGTAAAGAGTATATAAGTTGCCTTTTTTTTTTTTTTTTTATCTCCAACTACAATCTTGATATCAGAATAGGGGGACTGCCATTGTTCACTACAAAAGCACTTCCCTCGATATGGAGCTTGTGACCACAGGTGGAATATGGATTTCTGCCCCTTTGCACATTCATGCCTTGTGGGTCTGATACTCAAGACAGGCAGTGGCTGCCACCTCTCTTTTCCCTTTTAAACTTCTGGTGAGTATATCTCATTGGCACAATCTGTACTGCATGCAGAATTCTACCTGCAAGCGATTTGGAGATAAAAGTTTTTGTCTTTCCAAAACCTTTCATGCACAAAGAAAAAAGTGGGCTGAATGCTGAATGCAGTAAACATTATCTGGCACAGTCTGTAAATGGAATTGTAAACTCCTTCAAGATTCTGAATTTTTTCCACTTTCACTTTTTTTTGAGATGGAGTCTTGCTCTGTCACCCAGGCTGGAGTGCAGTGATGCGATCTCGGCTTACTGCAACTTCTGCTTCCTGAGTTTAAGCTATTCTTCTGTTTTAGCCTCCCAAGTAGCTGGGATTCCAGGCAGTGCCATCATGACTGGCTAATTTTTGTATTTTTCGTAGAGACGGGGTTTCTCCATGTTGGCCAGGCTGGTCTCAAACTTTTGACCTCTGGTGATCCACTCATCTCGGCCTCCCAAACTGCTAGGAATACAGGCGTGAGCCACTGTGCCTTGCTCCACTGTCACTTTTGATTCTCCTTTTAGGTGACTATAGAGACCAGAATAACCATTATTTTCTCAGTCCTCAGCACTGAGAAAGTATCATTATAATATTCTCCAGCATTATTTTCCTTTGGAAAGAATGCATTTGGTTTTGTTGGCTGTAGCATACCATCTACAGAAGCCTTTATCCAATTCAGCCAGAGCCTGAATATTTATATTTTAGCTATGGGTATCCCCAACAGCTAACCCTCAATGAATGCAATTTTTTTTTAGGAAACTCCAACCCCCTTTAAGATGGGGGATATTGTTAGGATTTTTATTGTCATAGTGGTCACCAGCTGTCTCTCTCATGTTTCTTCATTTTTACTAATCCTGTTTAGCATTTATTGTGTTACTGCAAATTTAAGATTCATTGTCTTACAGTCATGCAAAACCAGCCACTTCCTCTCTGAACATTAGCTATCCTCTGTGCATTTTCTTTCTCTAAAACTCTTATTTTATGTATATTTAACAACCTCATTAGGTTACATGTATTACTTAAAGCTAATATCTCATCTTCTGACTCATTGTGGTATTACAACTCATGTGCTAGGCTGTAAGCTGATTACCTTTAGGGATGACAGGAGTTTTCTGGTCCACAGGCATTCAATTATTGCATAGAATTGAATGAATATTCATCTATTTTTAATAGTGCTGATATTATAGTGTCAGGAATTGCTAGGTGCTGATGTGGGAAGAGATCCAGTTTACCTAGTTCTCCTTGTTAACGGAAATGGAAGTGTTGTTAGCTACTCTTCTGTTTGTTTAAGTATGTCCCTCTTACATTATCTTCAAGTTGGTCCTATGCTGATTCCTCATTGTTGGATGAAAGTTTTTTTTTTTTTTTAATAATTTTTTAAAAAGTACACTAGAGCAGATAGAATAAAGTGAGTTTGTTCATAGGCATTTTAGATGTCTCTTCTATACATTTTCTTCTTCCCCTAAGCAGTTTTTCTCTGTTAACAGTTATGTCTGTGTTCCAGGTAAGTTAAACGTGCATGTGGTCAGCAGCAAGGCCATGACGTTGTTCTCCATTCATGCAGTGATTTAACATTTGTCTTTCCCCAGCTGCTTAGTTTCATCAGCTACGGAGCTGATTGCCACCCACATTTTTCTCCCTCACTTTCCCATACTGGCAGCCCAACAGCTTGCTTTTCTCGCAGAGGTATGACTACGAAATTCTTCATTTGGGTCTTACTTTCCTGAGGCCACATCAAAGAAGACTGAACCATCCCCAGCAATGCCCAAACGCAGTCCAACTTGCTTTTCCAACATAATATGGCCTGTTGGTATACAGAGGTTTTGCAATTCACTTTTATGGGCCATGTACAGAGCTCTCATCCATCCTCAGTTTTCTCACTCCCAAAACTAGATCCAATTGTCATAGCTTTTAACAGCCTCATGTCATCTTTGGCTCGGGAATATGGTTTTTTCCCCCTAATTTTGTGCTTTTATGACTTTCTTATTACTGTCAGTTTATAACGCAAAAAAATAAGTACACTCTTTTCTAAATTTTAACACAAACATCGCTTTTATTGGTTTGGGAGGTTTTTCCTCAAGCTCAGTCTTCCAGTTAATATTTAGGCATGGCTAGATGAAAAATAATTCAGAAAGAAAATTATATCTCCTTTGAGCTAAGTGGCTGAGGTTGGCCTCAACTAAACAAAAGAACTACCTTTGCTTTATAGTGATCAAATTCATTCAGGAAAAGCTTGTGGAAATACTTAAAATTATTTCACCTGATAAACGTTTAATGTCCTCTTCTGAGTTCATGATAGGAGTAGGCATCTGTTTGAGAACTTGCAGCTTCATGATCTTAGTCATTTTCATATCGCTCTATCACAGATATGACTAATGGTTGGCAGATTTCAGCAGCTGCATAAAATACACTTACGGAATCTGAGTTTGGGAATCAGTTCCTGGAGAAACTCAAGCTGTAGGAATAGTGAACTATTCTGACGAGCAATCCTTAGTGAAGAACAAAGGTGTCCCACTGGATCAATTCTAGTGAATATAGTCTGGCTTTGGTGGGTAGACAAGGGCTTTCCAGTCCTATGCAAGCAATCCAGAAACTCACACTCCAGATGTAATTACACTTCTTGCTGGCAACACCTGTTACAGAGGACAGTGTTTTGCAGTGAAACAACCAGTTGGTTGGAGATTTCTATTTGGGATATCATCCTGATATCTCTTTGAGATACTGCTTTTAGAACTATACATAGCAGGATCCAGCCTCCCATTTAAGGGCCAGAGCAACCATGACAGCAGGATAAAGCAAACAGGCTAGAGCCCTGGGGGGAGGAGTGCCACAGAGGCTGTCTGACAGCCTTTCAGTCTGGGTCAGAACAGTCCTTCCTTCCTCTCTGTGAGCAGTCCAGTCCTGGGCTCTTGCAGTAGTGATCGAATACTTCCTGCTGATCTGAGTGTGTCACATACACGTTCACACACTCACACCACTATACCTACAGAGCTGCTGGGGACCTAAGGAAAAAGTGACATTAAGTAAGTTTTGTTTGCGATTGGTTCAAAACTATTTTGCATATGAATCTAGACGTATAGAAATATGTTTCCATTATTATCAAAGTGAGCTTCGTATAAAGTAGGCATAAGAAAGCCTAAAAATCACTGACTATAAAAGTAATCATGAGAAAACAGCAGCCTCAGGGGATTCACTTCTCTCCACTTTCTTTACCAATTAGTTGTTCAGGAAAAGCTTGAAAGCATCACCTTTGAGAAGAATTCTCTCTGGGGAAGAGGAAGAATTGTTTGGCCCTGAAGAGGGAGAATAAAAAGCAGGTGTATGATTGATGGGCTCAAATCTCAAGGCTGCAGAGAGACAACCTGTTTTTGCACCTCTCCTCAGCTAAGATAGTTTTACCTGCTGAATTTTGGCACTTGCTGGGAGATCTTCTAACTCAAGAGGAGTTTTCAAAAAGTAGTTATAAACTCTAAAATGAACTTAGGGAACAGCAGAAAGGAATAGGAACTGTTAGAAAGACTTTGAATTCAGAAAATAAAATCCAGAAATTAATATCAGAATACATTGCCTCCTGGACCAGAATTACCATTTACTTATTTAAAATGGAAATTTTTCTTTTATTTTTTCACAAAAAACAGTATGTGAAATATGATATAATATTGAAGTAATATTTATATTGCATTTTCTTCTGCTCCCTTCCCTAATCTCTTAAAATCACTGATCTGTACTCTATCTCTTTATGATTGTCATTTTGAGGATATTTTACATGTTGAATTACACAATAGGTAATCTTTTGATGTTGGCTTTTCTCACCCAAAATAATGTCCTAGAGATCTGTAAAAGTTATTGTGTATATCAATAGTTTGTTTCCTTGCTATTGAGTGACATTTTGTTAAATGAAGGTGCCACAAAATGTTTACCCATTCAGCTGTTAAAACATAATTCAGATTATTTCCAATTTTTGACCATTCCGAGTAAATATGCTATAAACATTTGTATACCAGTTTTAAAGTAAATATAAGTTTTTATATCTCTAAGATAAATACCCAGGAGTGTGATCGCTGTGTCATTGGTAAGTTTAGCTTAATTTTGTTTTATTAAAAACCACCGAACTGTTTTCTAAAGTGTCTGTATCATTTTACATTCCTGTCAACAATGCATAAGAGGTCTGATTTCGCTGTATTCTCCTTAGGATTTGGTACCCTTAGTTGTTTTTATCGTGTTTTGTTTTGTCATTTTAATAAGTGTACAGTGATACCTGGTCATGATTCTAGTGCATTTCCCTGATGGCGAAACATGTTAAACATTTTTTCATGTGCTCATCTGCTATCTATATATCTTCCTTGTTGTATTGTCATTTTGGGATTTTTTGGCAATTTTTTAATTGGACTCTTTGTTTTTACTTCTGAGTTTAAAGTAATCTTCGTATTTACAGGAGCCCCTTGTCTTACATGTGATATTCAAATATTGTCTCCTAGTTTGTGACTTGCCTTTTCATTTTCATAATAGGATATCTCAGAGAGCAAAAGTTTTACATTTTAATGCAGTCCAGTTTATTATTTTCCTTTTATGGGTTATGATTTTCAGGTCATGTCTAGGAACTCTTCTTCTACATTTAGGTCACAGAATTTTTTATATGATTGCTTGTAAAGATTTTACAGATTTTCATTTTAAATGTATTCTTATCCATTTTTATTCATTTTTTATGGTTCTCTTCACAGGTGATTTTTATTTTTTATTTTTATTTTTATATGGTTTGCATATATTTCTTTTTTTATTTTAATTTTAGATTTGAGGATACATGTGAAGGTTTGTTACATAGATAAACACATGTCACAGAGATTTGTTCTACACTTTATTACATCACCCAGGTATTAACTCAGTACCTAGTGGTTATCTTTAAAAATTATATCAAGTCTGGTTTATTTGTTTATGTATTTATCTTTCCTACTGATGTACAATTGTTGCAATGAATTACTACTGAAACTTTCTCTAAATTACTTGGCCATAGTTCTTTGGATCTATTTCAAAATTTTCTATTCTATTCCATTCATCTACATGTCCAGCCCTCTGCCAGTATCACACTGACTTAATTACCATAACTATGGAATAAGTTTTGAAGCTGGGTAATGTGATTTTTTCAAACTTAATTTTCTTTTTCTCAAAATTGTGTTTGCTAATTGTCTTAGTCTGTTTTATGCTACTGTAACAGAATACCATAAACAGGGAAATTTATAGTACACAGAAATTTATTTGCTCAGAACTCTGGAGTCTGGGAAGTTCAAGGTTGAGAGGCTGGCATCTGGTGAGGGTCTTCTTGCTGCATCATCACATGGCAGAAGGGCAAGAAAGGGTGAGAGAAAGAAACAGATTGAACTCACAGCCACAAGCCCTTCTATAATTGGCATTAATATATTCATACAGGGCAGAGTGTTCATGACCTTCATGACCTAAACACCTCCCATTAGGCCTCACCTCCCAAAACTGTTGAATTGGGGATTAAATTTTCAACATATGCTTTTTGGGAAACAAATTTGAACCACAGCACTCATCTACATACTTTGTCTTTTCATATTCAGTATCATTAGTCACTAGGAAAATGTAAATTAAAACCAAATGAGACACCAGTACACACATACTAGAATGACTGCAATCAGACAGATCAGCAATACCAAGAATTGATAATTACGTGGAGAAACTTGAACTCTCCTACATTGCTGGCAGCAATGTACATGTTATTTCCACTTTAGCAAACTATTTGTCAGACTTTTTAAGTTAAATATAATATATGACCCAATAATTCCACTTGTATTTATTTATCCATGAAAAAATGGAATCTGAACAATCTTTTTTTTTTTTTTTTTTTGAGACGGAGTCTTGCATCTTGCTCTGTGGCCCAGGCTGGAGTGCAGTGGCGCAATCTCGGCTCACTGCAAGCTCCGCCTCCCGGGTTCATGCCATTCTCCTGCCTCAGCCTGTCAAGTAGCTGGGACTACAGGCGCGCGCCACCACGCCCGGCGTGTGTGTGTGTGTGTGTGTGTGTGTGTGTGTGTGTGTGTGTAGTAGAGACAGAGTTTCACTGTGTTAGCCAGGACGGTCTGGATTTTCTGACCTTGTGATCCGCCTGCCTCCGCCTCCTAAAGTGCCAGGATTACAGGCATGAGGCACCGGGCCAGTCTGCACAACATTTTTTGGAACTGTTCATGGCACTCGACATGTAGAAACAATTAAAATATCCATCACCTAGTGAGCAGATAAACAAATGTGGCATATGCACACAAAGTATTGCTGTTTAACAATAGAAGGGTTGTTGTTACTGATACCTAACACAGCATGGATGAACCTCAGAAACAGTGTGCCAAGTGAGAGAAACCAAACACAAAAGGCCACATATTGTGTAATTCCATTCACAGAAAAATGTACAGGAAAAGACAAATCTGCAAGATAAAAAAATTGGTTAATGGTTGTCTGAATTCAGGTGTGGGAGTAGATATAAACTGAAAATGAAAGGGAAAGGGAATTTGGAGGGAAAATAGAACTTTTATAAAACTGAATTGTGGAAATGGTTGCACGACTATTGTATGAAAGTACAAGTCATCAACCTGTCCACTTACAGTGGTTGAATCTTAATAGTATGTAAGTGATATCTCAATAAACCTCTAATAAAAAGACATCATCAATATCCTAAGCAAAGAGCCACAATTAAATTTTCTTTTCACTGAGTTCTATGCAATTAATTGTTGTTTTGGTGAATTTGGGGTCAGCAGTCTTCTTTCATGAAGTACCTGTGCCACTAACTGGAAATCTAAACTAGTACATTCTGAAAATTTTCTAAGCAAATTAAGTTTAGACTTCTTTTCTCTCTTGTCTGTTCCTTGAAGTATCAATAGTTTAAGTCCCTGGAACAGCTGTTTCCATAGGGTCCTAAGCTAGCTTTTGTTTAAATCCCAAATTCCAGCTTGTAGCACATAGTAGAGTCTTGGGGCAAGCATAAGAGGGAAACACAAACCTGTTTAGTAAGACTAAATAATTCTTGTTGGTTTATTATATTAATCAAGAATATAACAGAAGAGAGCAAAAATATGAAAAATATGTATGAAGTATAGTACATACAATATAGAACTATTTCACAATGGTTTGATTAATGTTTCTGCTATAATAAGAAAGTTTTCTGAAAAGTAAGGGAACTAACGAATCCCTAGGGCCTTTATATAAAGTGCACAATCTTTCAAACAACTAAGTGACTAAACAAAGTTTGCAACTGTATTTTGTTTTGTTTTGTTTTGTTTTGTTTTGTTTTGTTTTGTTTTGTTTTTGAGATGGAGTCTTGCTCTGTTGCCCAGTCTGCAGTGCAGTGCAGTGCCATGTTCTCAGCTTACTGCAACTATTTTTAAGACATTTGATAGCATATTTTCAGACTCACATATTAAAAAGCTATACAAACAAAACTCATTTTCCTCAAACTTGCTGAACTTTCTCAAGCTGTCTTTCTCTATTGTTTTTTATATTCTGGGAAAAAAAATACCACTATTTTAGACGAACCTAAACATCCCCTTGTTTTTAGTAAAAAATAAAAGTCTATTGATAATATTGGGTACAAAATTGTATTTCTCTGTCACAATTACTCTAGTTATCACCTATGAGCACACAATGTACAAACACGTAATTTGTGGCAATAAAAGCATAAAGAAGGGTGGAAATGTATAGAAATAGTTTTCCATACTATTAAAACTAAGTTAATATTAATTGAAACTGAATTGTTATAAATTTAAGATGTTAACTGTAATCCCAAAGTAAAACCTAGAAAATAAGTTTTTAAAAATACAGTAAAGGTAGTAAGAAGGGAATAAAAATGATACACTTGAAAAAATTGTTGAACACAAAATAAGCACTAATGCAACAACTGAAAAACAAATACATACATACATATATGTATGTATATATAATATGTATCTATTATACATATACATATACACATACTATGTATATGTGTATATGTATATACATATATGTATGTGCACACACATTATAATATACAGATGATATACATATGATATACTTATATGTATATTATATATATATATACGTGTGTGTATATATATAAAAAACAAATAGCCAAATTGCAGAAGGATGTCCCCTTTACCAATAATTAGATTAAATGTAATTTTAAGTCCCAAAGTAAAAGGCAAAGATGGGCAGAATGGATGGAAAAATAGTACCCAACTTTGTACTGTCTGCAAGTCTGCAAGAAATTCCACAGCTACAAGTAGATTAAAAGTGAAGGGATAAGATCTTAATCCACTTTCCGCTGCTATAACAGAATGCCACAGATTGGATAATTTATGAAGAAAAGACATTTATTTGGCTCATGGTTCTGGTGGCTGGGAAGACCATGATCAACGGGTTGTATCTGGTGAGGGTTATCTTGCTGCATCGTAACATGGTAGAAGGGAATAATATGGTGAGGAGGTGATCATGTGAAACAGATGTGAGACAGAAAACTGGGCCAAACTCGTACTTTTTTAGTAGGAACCCACTTCCATGACAACTAATTCACATCTACAATAACAACCTTAATTCATCCATGAGGCTGGTGTCCTCCTTACATAATTACCTCATAAATGGCCCACCTCTCAATGCTATTACTTTGAAGATTAAGTTTCCAATACACAAATTTTTGGGAGACACTTTCAAACCATAGCAGATATAAAAGTATATTCTATGCAAATAATAATCAAAAGAGACCTGGAATGATTAATATCAGAAAAATATATACTTTATATCAAAAATTGTTATGAGGCAAAAAAGAGATTAAATATTAGTAAAATGGCCAATTCATCAAGAAAAGATGATAATTATAAACACCAGTGCATCTAACAACAGATTCTAAAACATATGAAGCAAAAACTGACAGATTTGAAGGCCAAAATAGACAGTCCTACAATAATAGCTGTACATTTTAATATCCTACTTTCGATAATGGATATAACATCTAGAAATAAAGTCAATAAAGTAATAGAGAACTTGAACAATACTATAAACCAATGAGCCCTAACATCTAGGAGCCAAAAAGAGTAGAGTACACATTTTCTCAAGCATATACCTCAGACTTTTCAAGGTTGATATTTTCATCTAAAAAAAATCCTCTATGAGCTGAATATTACATCATTTAAATAAAAGAAAAAGAAGCCACTCTTAGTGCTGTTTCTTCTTCTGCCGTGCCATCTCCTACCGAATATGGGAACTGGAAATACTGGACAACCTTCAGTTCTCAGAGAATTGTGGAAGTCATTTGAGGTGAATGCCACTTTTTATGCTGGGATTTTGGCTAAATTCCATTGTGAGGCAGCTGGCCTGATCCTTAGATATGTGCTGGCTTATATCTGCAAATGGAATAAATGTTTTGTGCTAATTCCGGGTCATATCATTTATGGGCTGCTGAAGACTACAATTATGTTAAGTGGCATGACCAAATTTCCTGCGACCGTAGATCATTTTGTTGTTGTTGTTGACTAAATATCTGCCTTAGAACTTGTATTTTAATCTCCTAGAAGATGACTACATAATATATAGAATTCATTCAGTATATACTTGGACAGTTAGTTTCCTATTGTTGTATAATACATTACCAAAACTTTAGCAGCTAAAAACAACATATGTAGTTTCTGTGGGTCACAATTATGAGCACAGCTTAACTGAGTTCTAAGCTCAGGGTCTCACAAGAATTCAAAGGGTGGTTCAGGTTGTGCTCCTTCTGTAGCTCTGGATTTCCTTCCAAGCTTGCCTGGTGTTGACAGAATTCAGTTCCCTGTGACGGTAGAACTGAAACCTCCATTTATTGCTGTTGTCTAAGGACTGCTTTCAGCTTTCATAGGATGCCCTCAGGTCCTTGCAACGTTAGTTGTCATAAGCACTCTGAAAACAGAGAGCCTTATTTCCTCAAAGCCAGCAGGAGAACCCCTCACTATAATCTGCTTAGATGGAGACTTAGTAATGTTACATAATCATGAGAGTAGCTATCTCATCACCTTTACCACCTTCTACTGTCTAAAGCAAATTTCAGGCTCCACGTACACTCATGGGAAGGGTACTATGCAAGGGCATGACTCTCTAGGGGTCATATCATAGAATTCTGTCTACCATAGGTACATAGATATAGGGCTCTTTCGACAGATGACCAGCTGCCATCCACATGACGGCTTGGGGCCTGTAGGAAGTTTAAATATAATCATCATGATGAATCTTAGGCTCTGTTATCAAAGCCCATTCCTCTGCTCTTGCTGTAAAATTTGCTCTCTTTGATTTGGTTCAGAGGTAACATGTGCAGTGGTCTAACACTCAAGCAGACTTTAGTGATGGAGGAAATGATCAAGACACATATGTTTCATCAATTGCTTCCTCAAAATGTTGTGTTTTCTTTCCTATACTTCCTAAGGTCAAAATGGGAGATTTTTACAACCTGCTTTTCCTGTAAGAGAGGTATATTTTACTCAGTCATACCTTACCACTTCCTTGAATGGTTCTGCCCTTCTCTCTTCTCTGAAAATTATTATTAAATAGAGAGCAAGAAAGAAATAGCTTACCAATAAAAGAACATTTGTAGATGCTATCATCTGCCCTTCAGTATTCATTTTTGCTTCATTATCTCCTACACTAGAGTTCTTGATGGTAACTGCTTTATCTTACAAAGTCCTAGTAGTTTAGTTGTACTTTCTAGCATGAGTTGATCTTTCTAAACTTGCCCTCTGGCTCTTCTGAATTTCTATATCCAAACATGTCTATGATTTGCCTTGATATTATACCAGGAAAGAATATGGGCTGTGTTGTCTCACAAATAAGATTTCAAAAGCTACCCCTGCACCATTTAGAAGCCATAGGACATCGAACAAGTTACTTATCTCTACCCCTTGGTTCCTCTGCTGTGAAATTGTTTGTGAATCTACAAGTGATTTCAGTTTTAAGTCCTTAAAATCTTGTGTAATTTCCTAAGTTGTAGTGAAAAAAATCAAAAGAGAAAAAATCATGGCCTTTTACCAAATGCCATTTGAGAATAGAATACATCAGAGTGGCTCTGACCATGATTGGTCCACTGATTGAGTTCAGAGGCTTTTAAATCACAGGCTATTTAATTCACTTGTATATATATCTCAACCCTTTCTATGGACAGAACCTTCTCAACAATCCCATTGTGGTTTTCCTTTCTATTAATTACTCTATCTCACAAAGAGGTAGTACTGCTCAGCCAGTGGCAGCAGGGATCCATCATCAAAGGAGCAGGTTCATAATGACACTCTGGGGAATGTTTTATTGTTCAGGTCATCTAAGAGCATCCATTAGTAGCAATTTTCAGCCAGGATAAGACTAAACGTTAATCCAAAATACGTCTTCTTGTCTTTCTGAGAACTGCACTACTCTTTTTTCACATAATAGCCTTAGTGTGTAATTATCAGCATTACATAATAGCAGAGAACAGGAAGTTACCAAGGCAACAAACCAAACAACCCAAAAGTCCTAAGAGAAAAAATCTTAGGGTAGCTTTCCTGGCCATCACTTTTAGTCTCTTCTTAGTTCATGCTTACATCTAAACAGTTTTCCTACCCATGATAATAAAAGCTCATTTCTCACACCTATGTTATCAGTTGTCTTCAAATCTCTTCTTCTAGTTATCTCTAACTTTAAGTCTTTCTGCTGATCAATGGGACTTAAACACTTCATTTCAAGAGTGAAGATGAAAATTATAATTTAGTGATCATCAATCACATGTGGAAAATCATGCTATGATTATTCATATACTTACATTTTACAATAATTATCTATAGTAGGAATACTCATTCTTATTTTACAGGTGAAAAAGAGAGGTGCAGAGAGATTAAAAACTTGTCAAAGGTTACTCAACACAGTTGTGATATAAATCCAAGTTTCTCTGATTCCAGAGCCCAAATTGTCCACAAAACTGTTTATACCCAAATAGACTAAAACCCAAACAAAACACAACATTATGCTAGCTTGTGCCCACTCATTCCTCAATACCAGGACTGGGAATTTTCTTAAAATATATTTTGCTTAAATATTAGAAAATTTTATTTTTTGTAACCTAGATTAAATAGATGTTTATATTAGGCATTTACAATAAAAGTACCTAATATACTTATATCACAAGACGATACGTAGTAAAAAATAAGCTGACTTCCCTCTCCTACCTCTCCTAATTACTACCACCCATTTCTCCTAGGAGAGGCCACCTGTGTTTTTCCAAGCAATAACCTCCCTGAGGTCATAAATCCTTCTCTTCAAGATGTCTACAAATAAGCAATACCAAGAGAAAATGTCCACATACACTACATAGTTGGCACAGCTTTTATTCATCTATTTCCGGTAAGCAGCAACTGTGAGCACACCAAGAGAAAGTGGATAAAGGATGCCTACTATCTGGTACATGGCATAATCATGGACTGCTTGTGCACTCTGTCTCTCAGCTGCTGCTCTTCTTTCCTGACTCATGTGTCTAGAGACCTCTACTTGTGGATGTTATCACAAGGGATTAGAGCTGCTTTATTATCAGGATGTAGCCCTCTACAGACAGCCCAGCACACTCCCAGGTGTGTAGAGGACCAACATTCTGGGCCAGTTAGGAAGGTTGGGGTCATATAGTACCTAAAGGGATCCTGCTGTCTCTGAATGCACCTCACATTCTATTGGCCCACAGCTGCATCGGCTGCATTCTTCTTAATTCTACCCCAAACTGTGTATCTCATTGCAACAGCTAGGTATATGACTTATTGAAGTAGTATACTATCCTTCACAATACATTCCAGAACTCGTTGGTACCAAGAACATTTACTACAACTCATCTACAACTTTGAGGTGATCAGCTCTAACAGAAATATATTTATCAGCAAGGTTACACTTCTGATAGAAAATCTAATTTTAAGTTTAACGAATACATTTATATACGTACATTAACATGTAGAGTGAGAGAACATGTAGAAGCTTACAATTTCACATAACACAACCTATCCTAGGATGTCTCATTCTTAAATCTTCGTATATTATTATATGATTATTTTTTCTTTTTAGTAAATCTTGGTAATGGACTGTTAGACTGTATAGCATTGTTAAGAAAGCATTGAAGGATGGCTAGGCTCAAATATACATATCTAAACTGATGAGTAGATTATCATAAAATATCCATACGATTGAACGTTTTTCCCATAAAAAATGAAGTACTTGATACCGGCTACATTGTGGATGAAACTTGAAAATATTATGTTAAGTAAAAAAAAAAATCTATTAACAAAAGATCACATACTTTTTGATATCATATATACTAAATGTCATATATAGTAAATAAATAGAGACAGAAAGTTGAGTTCTGTTTGGCCAGGGCTGAGGGAGGAAAGGTGGGGTGCCAAGCATAGAAGGGGTAATAAGAAGTGTCTGCTAACAGGTATAAGGTTGTTTTGAAAATGATGAAAATTTTCTGAAATTAGATTATGAGGAGGTTTACATACTTATATACTATAAATATACTTAAAAGTATTGAATTGCCAACTCTAAATGGATAAATTTTGTGTATGTAAATTATATCTCAATAAAGCTATTAAAAATACACCTTTAATCAGAGGGTGTAATGATCATTTATGTGAGATCAATTCCCCTTTCAATCTGGATTGCTAATGACACCTATGGACCACATCACAGTGCATATTTCCAATTTATAGGATTTAAGAGTCTTCTCTTTTTGCTTATTGTTATCAATAATATTGTCATGGTGCCTGTAAGAATAATATATTTTATTGACCAGGTGCAGTGGCTCACACCTGTAATCCCAGCATTTTCATAGGCTGAGACAGGCGGATCACAAGGTTGGGAGTTTGAGACCAGCCTGACCAACGTGGTGAAACCCTGTCTCCACTGAAAATACAAAAATTTGCCAAATGTGGTGGTGTGCACCTGTAATTCCAGCTACTTATGAGGCTGAGGCAGGAGAATCACTTGAACCTAGGAGGTAGAGTTTGCAGTGAGCCAAGATCGTGCCACTGTACTCCAGCCTGGGTGACAAAGTGAGATTTTATCTCAAAAAATAAAAGAGAAGAAGAGGAATACATAGTTATTAACTCAGTAATAACAAAAGGATTACAAATGGTCCAGTGTTTCTATTCATCCAAATCAAGAGGTGATATAGCTATACACAGCAGATAGCTGTGGATAGCTATACACAGTGAATAGATGTCTACCTTTGTCAAGGTACTTTCCATCATTATATTTGCACGTGTAGTATCCATTACTGCCTTTTTGGTTATCTCTTCCATTTGGTGCCCAGAGTCTCTTTATAGAAATGTTTACCTTCATGTGGTATTAAGCAAAGAGGCTGTTCTTAGAATTACTTCATTTCCTCAGAAATCTTAATGTTATTATGGAAGGAAAATCCACCTTGGGGGCAATTCAGATTTTCTCTTAGTATATCAAGTTTTCTGTTTGCCTGGACAACCCAAAAGTCCTAAGAGAAAAAATCTTAGGGTAGCTTTCCTGGCCATCACTTTTAGTCTCTTCTTAGTTCATGCTTACATCTAAGCAGTTTTCCTACCCATGATAATAAAAGCTCATTTCTCACGCCTATGTTATCAGTTGTCTTCAAATCTCTTCTTCTAGTTATGTCTAACTTTAAGTCTTTCTGCTGATCAATGGGACTTGATATGGCATGTTAGAATGTACATCAAATTATGAATATGACTGACAAGGAGCACATGGTGTTTCATCTTACATGCAAGAAACAGGTGTATGTTTTGGGTATACTTCATAATGGGTGCCATTAATATTTTGGTCTCAGTCATATTCTATAGTCTTGTGAGGTTTCTCCCCTTCCTCAAGGGTGTTGCCCTTCCAATTAAAACCTTTGATGAATTATCTTTGGACTGTATATTCTGGTGCATTTGTGTTTCCATGTTTGTTTTTTACTGATTTTTTTTCACAGCTTTATTTGTATCATAGGAAATAAGTTTGGAACTAACTTCTAGCATATTTTAATGAATAGCTTCAAGTCCTTGCACTGATTTTTGTCAGGTATATATGTTATTTGTTTCTCTAGATTAGTGAAATCTAAAAAACTTCTTTTTGCCCAATCTATAAGGCTTATTTGTGGGATAGCTAAATTAAGTGTATGAGTTTCCAGTGTCAGCATTAAGTTTTTTTTATTCCACTCCTGCAGCTTTGAAAACCTAGTTATTTTCCAGTTCTGGAGTACCTGAATCATACAATTACAATTTTATCTGAACCTATCTATCAAGTTTCAAAATATTTCCCTTAACCTCAAAGGAGACCCTGTAACCTGTAACCCTTCATTAGCCCTTCTTCCCCAGCCCTTGGCAACAACAAATCTGCTTTCTGTATCTAAGCAATATGACCCAACAACTCCACTCATAAGGGTATACTCTGAAGAACTGAAACAGATACTCAAATCCTCATTCACGAGTGTTCAAAACAATACCACTGGCAATAACCAAATGGTGGAAACAACTCTAATGTTATCAACAGATGAATGGATAAACACAATGTAGTATATGCATATAATGAAATATTATTCAGCCATAAAAATGAAGTACTAGCACATGCTGCAACATAAATGAACCTCTAGATTCTTTGTTTTGCTCACTATTCCCATTCGAGTATTATGAGGTTTCCCAGGGCCTGCCATTTGCAGAAAGTTTGTGAGGAAGAGAGAGAAGGCCATGTTCCAGACTGGCAGGAAGCGTAGCACAGGTAGCTGTGTCCATGTAAGTTATATAGCCTGTATTTCTCCCCAGGCCAAAGCATCGAGCACAGTCCACAGGACAGAGCTGTTCTCTTCCAGTTGGCATCCCTGTTTCCAGGGAGAATAGCACTCTCCAGTTTTGTCCTGCTTGTCTGAAATCTACAGCTCCACTTCAACACCTTCCAGCACCCCTACCCTTCACTCTGCTCAGCAGCCTTTCTCATATTTTGTGTTTCAGGATTGTGTATCTTTCCTAGCATTGTTGTACTTGGAGTTGAAATACCTGCTTCTCATTTGTCTTGTTTTTGAATGATGTTCTAGAGGCAAAGGTGGCCACAGCATTTTAACTTAGCAATTTTTCTGAGAAGAGCTGCATAGTGTTTAAAAAGTACTTTCATATGAATAATCACCTTCTGTCTTGATGACACCTTTGTGTGGTTGGGATATTATCTCCAAGGTTATAAATCACTCAGCGCCAATGAGGCAGTAAATGGCGGCAGATTGATTAGAAATAGGTTATTTTGTTTCTCAAAGACTTCTCTTCAATATTTTGTAATGCAGTCTGTCAGACTTGGAGAAAATTAAGTAAGATATTTGAGCCTAAATTCTTCATATACCAAAAGAGTGTTATCAGGCTATTGAGAGGATTTGATGAAATAATACATATCCGGTATTAATTCTATAGCACATGCTTCTCAATGAATGCTGAATTGAGTTGAATTGAAGTAAACTCAACACTGAAATGAAACAAACTGTTACCTTTACTGGTGAATGCATAATTTCCAAATCACTGTGCCAAAGACAATCTTTAAAAAACCTTAAAAACAAGCCTTAGTTAGGACCAAATATCTCACTTGGCCTCATGAGGCCCGAAGGGTAGCATTGCATTGATCAGTGTTTTACGGAAGGTATGGTATCTGGATGCTCATTTGCATGTGTGCTAAGGGATAAGAGAGAGCTAAAGCCAGGCTGCTGCAGTCACAACAAAACCCACCACTCACTAGCTCTGTCACCTCTGGCTGACAAAACCTCCATTTCCCTTCGGAAAGTAGTGATAATAACAGTATCTACTTTACAGATTGTTGAGTTTTAAATAAGATCTGACATAAAATGAAGAGAACTAGCACATGGTCACAGGTTGATAAACATCTGAAATTATATTATTATGATTCCACATTCACGCTTCCACTGATGAAATTTCTTCATAGGAGACAGAGCATCCCACACACTGGGAAAGGGTCTCTCCCATTCAATTTTGCAGATCAGTCTTTGGTGGATAAGCCAGTCTCCTGGTACTTGCTTAGCGTCTGTTTTTCTCCTCACATCTGATCAACTCTGAATGTCTTTAAAACTGCAAAATGCTGAAACTGCAAAGCTGGGAACAAGAATCCAGATCACAAGAATCCTATAAATGGCACAGCCTAAGAAGACAGCTGGCCTCCTTAGATGACACTTCTACTCCCACATAACCCAAATTCTAATGGAAGGGATTCGTGTAGAAACCACATCATTCACAGTGACTTGACTGCATGCCTATGTTCTTGATGAGCTAAACTCCTCTGGAAGGATGGACGCTTTCTCCTTTTGCCTCAGCCCACACTATTTATTGAATACCATAACAACCCTCCATTTACTCAGAGGAAGTGCTTTGCATTTGCAAATCATTCTGGGAAGTCAAGTGAATTGGTATTTCTTAGTTAAAAATGTTTTGTTTTTTTTTTAAAGGATGCTTATCCATTTAAATCCTGAAACAGATCCAAATCTTTACTCATCACATTAAAAAAGAACAGCATAACACAGAATTCTCCCATTCAAAAAAAAAATTGTATTCTTCTACTACTTGTTCTAAATCCAACATACATACCTTAAAGATTCAGATTACGACATCTGAAAGCTGACAGCATCAGTTCGAAGCCCATTATCATGATGTAAGTGTACAAAACAGAGTTGGAGGATGCTCTTCTTAACATAACAAGTATGAATGCTACCATTGTTCACTTGTGAGGAGAATACAGAGGCCTAGACTTATTCTGAAATCAACTCCATGAAGTTTATGGAGGGCCAGAAGAGTCACTTCAGGAAACAGTGTCAAGAACACAACACATGCAAATAAAGGAAGATGCGTGCCTTGCTTATTTAAATAACTCCTGTGCTCCATGCAGAATCCTTTCACTTTGAAAACACACCCTGCCACAGCAAAAAAAAAAAAAAAAA
This sequence comes from Piliocolobus tephrosceles, assembly GCF_002776525.5. Taxonomy (NCBI): domain Eukaryota; kingdom Metazoa; phylum Chordata; class Mammalia; order Primates; family Cercopithecidae; genus Piliocolobus; species Piliocolobus tephrosceles. Next base: position 37,874,469 of record NC_045441.1, read on the forward strand.
AAAAAGTAATAAAAATTAGGGAAAAGAAATCTAAAACACTTCAAAATGGAAAACCTTCCTACCATGTTCTGATTATTTTCAAGGCACAGTTAACTACATTAAATAACATCACTTAGGTTATCCTGACACAGAGGCATTTCGCAGATTACAACCAGCTAGGGGGCTTTCCAGTGATCACTACAGCATCTTCCCTTGCACCCAATCAGGAACCTCTTTGATCTGTTTCTTTCCTTTTTCTGATTCTTGATTCTACTCTCATTTATATTTCTTCCTTTAATCAAAGACATCTCTCTGAGCCTGAATTTCAGCTCAGTCCCAAACATTTCAAATGAACGTAAGTTTCTGAATCCATCTCATCAATCTCCATGAGAATTCCACCTTCTGCCACTACTCTGGGAATCAACCCCAGGCCCAGCCCTTTTCCCTGTAAGTCACCCCAACTATTTGTTTGATCAAGAGCAGGGCTCAGCCAAGTCTCACCGTTGCACACTGGGTTTATACACTTTCCCACACATCAGCAAGATGAATGTAATCCTGAGCTTTGGAAAGATGATGGTGAGAGTGAGAACACACAATACGTTCTCCTACTGCCATTTGTGACATGCGTAAGGTGTGAAATTTTTACCAAGATCAATATTAACATTACACAGGAAACCCAGTCTGCTCAGAGACTGAAGATTGCTTCAGAGCAAATTCTGCTGGCACACCAGACAATCTGCAGGTTACAAAATTAAACCCTTTTTCCAAATCTGAATCATCTCCAAGAGTTGCCATGGGCAGCATCTCTAAAATGAGCCTTATTGCCTTTTCTAGAGAACCTGAAATGGCCATCCATCAACAGATACACTCTCCCCACTAGACCTGCTGTCAACAATGGGCCACTGCCTCTTTTTGTAAACAACAATGGAATGATTATCCATTTTTGTATTGTCTATGGCTGCTTTCTCATACTAGCAGAGATGAGTAGTTGAAACAGAGGACTGAATTCCCCAATATCTAAAATATGTATTATTTGGCCTTTACATTAAACAAACAAACAGACAAATTGCTGACTGTAACTCAAGGTCATGAGGTAGTTGGCTTTTGATAATGTTGATATTTATTTCTACTTGTGTGGTGCTCCTCACTATTTTCAGTAGTCCTGTTGAATAACATATGGTGTTCCTCTGACATTGAGGCAGGTAATGGCATGCCTCACAGTTAGTTTCTTCAGAGTGCAAGTCATCCCTAACAGAATATGAATATTAAATGTATAATAGATTTTTCAGTTAGATTACAAAGCTATCCATCAGAACCCTCTAACTTAGGATTATACATTCATAACATGCATTAAAATCAATTTTATATTTTAAAAACTTTTATTTTTAATGTAACAATTGTTCTTGATTTTTATAAAATGCCAAAGGGAATTAATATGGCAACTTCTGTTGCCTACTCCTTTCCTTTGAAGCCTGGGTTATTCTGCAGGAGAAATGCTGCATGCCATCACTCACCCTGCGCTGAACCAACTGTTCATAGTCTACAGTGCAAATAGAGACCCCTAGAATTGTGCAGTACCCAATCTACATAATTATAAATGGTGAGCCCATAAATTTCATAGCCAAATTTAGGAAGCAATTGAGGTAAAACAGGATCAGGTAGTCAAATAAGACTCATGAAAATCTCAGATCTTTGTCAGCACCAAAGCATATCCATAATTTCAAGGGTGCAAGTAACCACAAAGCATATTGAAGCATAGCGAGGTCTGGAGTGTTGCCCACCGGTCTCTAGGTCTCTTCTCACTGCACTGGATATGGGCTCTATCTATTTGCATATAAGGTCTCTAAATAATATACATAGTTACATCCTGAGGGGAAAGAAAGGCACCTGAGTCAAGAAGCATCTTCAATTCATACTCAGATAGTTATCTAGCTTGCATGACATTTTCTTCAGTATCATGTCTTGTAACTTCATGGATCCCAAGTATACATATCATGAGCAATCCTAAACAACGAAGCACAGCCCATTCAAAGCTTCCCATTGATAATGACTTTCTCCTCTCCCTAGCAAACACTATTAGTTCATTTGCCAGTGAAAAACAGTTATAAGGAGATTTAACTGAATATCCTTCTTATTTCCCTGAAGCAGCTCCTTAACTTCTTACTTCCCAGAAGTGTTTGTCTGAGGCAGCCGAAGTGAAAGTGGCCAGGATAGAGTGCCTGACTCATCATCCAGAATAGGCAAAAGTAAAGAGCCTGGGAATTTAGAAACAGGTCAGAATCTATTTGAAGAATGACACAGAATTGAGGTTGAGACCAAAAAAAGTGTGCTCTAAATCATGTTTTTGCACAACCTAAGTGGAAGTTTCCAGTGTGGATGTCCTTTTGGTTGGAAACACACATTTCCTTAAGAAAAGCAGACGGTTGTGATGGAAGAAACTAAGGATCTTGAAATAGGATAGGCCAGTTACCACCTTCCCTAACTTCAAGACTTCAAGGTACTATGAAAAAGTTACTTGTTTTTTTGTTTTTTGTTTTTGTATTGTTTTGTTTTGTTTTGTTCTGTTTGTTTTGTTTGGTTTTTGACAACGTCTCACTCTGTTGCCCAGGTTGGAGTGCAGTGGCATGATCTTGGCTCACTGCAACCTCCCCCTCCTGGGTTCAAGCGATACTCCTGCCTCAACCACCTGTGTAGCTGAGATTACAGGCACGCTCCACCAGGACTGGCTAATTTTTGTGTTTTTAGTAGAGATGGGGTTTCACCATGTTGGCCAGGCTGGTCTCGAATTCCTGACCTCAAGTGATCCGCTTGCTTCTTGCCTCCCAAAGTGCTGGGATTACAGGTGTGAGTCACCAGGCCTGGCCTACTTAATTCTTCGGTTTTTTTTTTTTTTTGAGACGGAGTCTCCCTCTGTCGCCCAGGCTGGAGTGCAGTGGAGCCATCTCGGCTCACTGCAAGCTGCCCCTCTGGGGTTCATGCCATTCTCCTGTCTCAGCCTCCCGAGTAGCTGGGACTACAGGTGTCTGCCAGCAATCCCTGCTAATTTTTTGTATTTTTAGTAGAGACGAGGTTTCACCACGTTAGCCAGGATGGTCGCGATCTCCTGACCTCGTGATCTGCCCGCCTTGGCATCCCAAAGTGCTGGGATTACAGGTGTGAGCCACCACGCCGGGCCAATTCTTTAAACCAGATTTTCTACACCAATAAAGGTGAGCTTGCAATGCCTACTGTGTGGTGAGGCGTAAATGAGCTATAGTATGTGAAGTTCTCAACACAGTGCCTGGAATGATGAAAGTCTCTTCCTTTGGTTCCTTTTGCTCCCACCACCTCATGCAGACTTTCAAGCCAAATATACCAAACTACTAAGAAAAATTATCTGAAACTTGGAAATGGGCCAACAAACAAAAGACTGAGTTTTCTTTTAGTGCAGTACTGGTGTTAACTTTCTAATCAAAAGGCTATTTTACAACTATGTGGGGGCTTAGGATACCTTAGAGATTTTTATCCAGTAGAACTGCAAATAATTTCTATCCAAATGAATATAAAATCCCAAATAGCATGGTTTATAGCCCTGTTGCATATTAACCAATATTGCACTTAACCCAGGCATCTGCTAAATTGTCCATATATCTTTATCTTGGTTATCAGTTGATTTTTGGACTGCTGTTAACATCATTTGTGTTTCTTCATTATTTTATGATTTGAGGATGATATCTGACACATGCTCAATCTATATTTGGATGGAAGACATTTTTTTTTAACATTATTATTTAGCAAAATGTACCAAATGGTTTACAGTGGGATCCAAAGGCTATACTGTGTCCTTTACAACATGTGTTAAATCAGTCATCTATTAAGAGGAAACATTGACTCAGGGTACCTGGTGGTAGAGTGTGCACTGTGAGAGAAGAGGAGAAGGCTCTGAATGTATTCAGCAGAGGTCTCTTTATCACCTTACTTACTTCCTACCCTCTTTTCTCCAAGTGGTAAGTGTGGCATGATGACCTGTGGTATCCATCCGGTTTAGGGAGACCCATGTGGGCAGAGGAAATCCACTCTGCTCTAAGCCTCGGAGATCAACTCTGTCTCTGTTGCAACTCTGTTGCATTTCACCTGCCACACTTTCACAGAATCAGTTACCTTCATCTTCAGAATACCAAGATCTAACAGGCCAAGATTTGGGTATAGATTTAGGATCAAAAAGGCTCAGAATGTCTCTTGATCTTCTCTTAGTTATTTTAAGCCACTTATGCTAGGTACAAGCGAGACAAAACCAGATACCCATGCCATCTAAGATAAATCACTAGAAATTGAGGCAAGATAAATCACTGTAATTTGTGGCAAAACAAAGAATTAATTTTGCAAACTTTGTCCTCCATTCACATATCCTCTTTAAAGACTGCAAACTGCAATAGGTGGCTGTGTAAAGACAGAATTATCACTTATGAGGCCTGAGGGTCCAGCCAAATACTATTTCTCCAATGGTAGCACTTGGTTAGGATTAAAGTTTACCTAATTTCTTCTCATGAGAATTCTGTCAATGTCTTTCTTTTTTTTTTTTTATTTTCAACTGCTTCAGAGATACTATTCTCTCACCCCATTACCTTTTATATTCTGTCTTCAGGAGTTATCTCATTCATCCCTCTGGGTTTCCAGTCTATACCCTTGACCTCAAGCCTTATAAAGGACATAGCTTCTGTTTCCCTTGCCTTTAACTTCGTATATCACTTCAACTAAGACTTATATCACTGTAAATAAGCAAGCTTGCTGTAGAAAGTCTATGGCTATAAGTAACTGGAAATATTGGGTTGAACATTAAAGGGAGTTAAAGATGATACATACCATGATAATTGCTATATTTGCCACTCGGGAATGACGTTAAGAAAAACATTTCTTATCACATTATTGGGAGATATCTAGGGTGGAAGCTCTAGAGGAAGTTTGCGTATTTCTACCTTAGTGTGAAATCTATTTAACTGCTAAAATTCAAATTATACAGAAAGAAAAAAACATATTCATAAATAAAATTTATTGTAAAATCCTTAAAATTTGTGCTTGGAAGCCTATATTCCTTTTATAGAGTGTTTCTCCACTTTAGTCATACCTTAGAATCCCCTGAGGTGACTGTAAATGTCCTGACACTTAGGCTGTACTCAAGGTCATTCAGTTAGACTTTCTGGGGATGGACTTACAGATCAGTCTTTTTCCAAACATCTCTGGATTCCTTTGGGACTCTGCATTAATGCACTTTCCATATGTCTACAAGTCAAAAGCAAACTAAATTAAATAATTGATGCAGTGCGTTCAAAATAAATCGCCAGGCTTATGTTTTATAAAAAAAAAAAAGGGCCAGGTGCGGTGGCTCAAGCCTGTAATCCCAGCACTTTGGGAGGCCGAGACGGGCGGATCACGAGGTCAGGAGATCGAGACCATCCTGGCTAACAGGGTGAAACCCCGTCTCTACTAAAAATACAAAAAACTAGCCAGGCGAGGTGGCGGGCACCTGTAGTCCCAGCTACTCGGGAGGCTGAGGCAGGAGAATGGCGTAAACCCGAGAGGTGGAGCTTGCAGTGAGCTGAGATCCGGCCACTGCACTCCAGCCCAGGCGATAGAGCAAGACTCCGCCTCAAAAAAAAAAAAAAAATATATGCAATTTTAAGTGTCATGTTTCTAATTTATATCTCATTTTAAATTAAGTATAATACTAAACACCTTACAAGAGTTACTCAATTAGGATAAGACCATCTTTTGGCAGCTTCAAACTTGATGTAACTATTTAGTAGGAATGTAACAGTACTTATACTTTCCTAGAAATACCACTCCATCTTTGAACTCTGAAGTGGCTATAATCACTCTCTTCCTCTTTTCCTATCTTCCACTCTCACAGTCCCTCATGTACAAATGCACACACATGCCACAACATCTGATCATGCCTTTAATGTGTATGTGGAAGCATGATATTTTATATGTCTAAGGATATTCAATAGTTTTACTCGGTTATATTTATTTCAAAGGAACTGCTCTAACCAATATTGAACTTATAAGAACACAATTATTCTCTCAGACTTTCACTGTAATTCTTTTAGCATCCCTCAAAATGCACTGCTGAAGCAGAAATTACATTGCCAATAATGTCTGTGTCCTGGATGAGTTATGTTAGTTAACTTTCCTTCCTGCTGGCTCTGGGGCTTGATTGCTTAAATACCTTAGAATATTATGACTCATTCTCTGTTTGGTTGGTGTTTATGAGAACATCATCCAAAAATCAGAGTCTATATTCATTTAAACTATAGTGATTGAATTAGCTGATTTTTAGCTGAATCATCTGGTGTAGATTAAAACATAAAAATAACCTGTACTTCCTAAATGTTAAGTCAGGTTTTTAAGAGATTTGAAGAGGTTAATTAGGATAAAGGATAAATAATTATATTATTCAACAGTGTGAGTGCTAAGGCTTAAATCAGCTGATTTTGCTCAATTCTAAAAATGATTCTTCAAGCACACCATATTAGTTCATTCTTATGCTGCTATAAAGATCTTCCCAAGACTGGGTAATTTATAAAGGACAGAGTTTTAATTGACCCACAGTTCCACAGGGCTGGGGAGGCCTCAGGCAACTTATAATCATGGTGGAAGGGGAAGCAAACATGGCCTTCGTTGTATGCAGCAGAAAGGAGAAGTGCAGAGCAAGGTGGAGAAAAGCCCCTTATGAAGCCATCAGACCTCATGAAAACTCACTATCACAAGAACGGCATGGGGGAACCACCTCCATGATCTAATCACCTCCCATGAGGTCCCTCCCCCAACACATGGGGTTTACAATTTGAATTACAATTCAAGGTGAAATTTGGGTAGGGACACAGAGCCAAACCTTATCACATGCAGTCAAGTGGCTTGCTTTATCATTGACATTTTCAAGGAGGTCAGAGATTGAAATATGCTTAACATTTCTTTCTTGGCTAGGAACTTACTTGAAATGCTCCAAATAAAAAAAAAAATACATTTTATAATTTCATAGATTCAATAATTGTTTCTGGGCTTTTGTCATGCTTTATGAATTATGCTAGGGGAACATGGTATGGTAAAAATTCTCAGCCACACCTGAAAGGAAATCACAGTCAACATACAAATGAAAAATTAAGCAAGCAAGCAATGAAAATGCAATGTTACCTGATGCTATCTTGGATAAAGTACAAGAGGTTATAGATTTTGAAAAGAAAGAGATCTAACTGGTTTTGGTGGTCATTGAAGGTTTCTTAAAGAGACATTTAAACTAAGACTTGTGAATACAATTGTCCCTTAAACAATGCAGGGGTTCAGGGTATAGACCCCCTTTATAGCTGAAAATTTGTGCATGGCTTTTGACTCCCCCTAAACTTAACTATTAATAGCCAAATGTTGACCAAAAGCCTTACCAATAACAAACAACCGATTACCATATATTTAGTATCCTATATGTACTATACACTATATTTTCACAGTAAATTAAGCAATAATTTATTGTAATTTATTACAATAAAAGGAAATGCTATTAAGAAAATCAGGCCGGGTGCGGTGGCTTAAGCCTGTAATCCCAGCATTTTGGGAGGCTGAGGCGGGTGTATTACCTGAGGTCATGAGTTCGAGACCAATCTGACCAATATGGTGAAACCCCATCTCTACTAAAAATACAAAAATTAACCAGGTGTGGTGGTGGGTGCCTGTGGCCCCAGCTACTCTGGAGACTGAGACAGTAAAATTGTTTGAACCTGGGAGGCAAAGGTTGCAGTGAGCCAAAATCATGCCACTGCACTCTAGCCTTGGTGACAGAGCCAGACTCCTTCTAAAAACAAAAAAGAAAGAAAAAGAAAAAAAATCATAAAAAAGAAAATATATTTACTATTCATTAAGTGGAAGTAAATCATTATAAAGGTCTTCATAATTGTCTTCACACTGAGTTGAGACTGAGGAGGAGAAAAGAGAGGGGTTGTTCTGCTTTCGCAGGGGTGGTAGGGATGGAAGAAAATTTGCAGATAAGTGGACGCATGCAGTTCAAACTAATGTTCAAGAGTCCATTGTATATGTAAAATCAGGTATCAACCAACCAATGGAAAGGGTATGCTAAGCAGGGATAAAAATGTATGAATGGTTAGAAACAAGAATACATAATTCATAAACTGCAAGTACTTCAGAAACTTTTGTGAGGGGTTTTGATAATTCCCCATAGGTAGAACTGTTGTGGTGTGTGTGCATGTTTGTGTGTGTGCATTTTGCCATAAAATAGGTTAATCTGATTAGCAATATAAAAATGTTGCTTTAATAACAAACAATAGATTAGAGAGACTTACACTTTCAACTAAAATTAAATAATGGAGGCAGAACTTAACCTTTTTCCTGAAACAACCAAAAAATTGATAAACTATATCAAGTGATGGTTTCTAGACAATGAACTTGAGAAAGCAATGGGCAGTTATCCCTGAAGGATGTTAAGCAAATGAAGTGAGGGCTACAATTGGCCAGCTCACTCCTCTGAGAGAGTAGGTACAAGTTAGAGCACAGGTGAGGGAAACCCAGAGAGAGTCCAGGGAATTTTCTGAGTTAAATAAATACAGCCAGGACTCTGAAGAGACCATGAAAAAAGAGTATCAGAGAGAAGAAAGCTATGTAAAGAAAGAACTCTGAATATCCTCAGAGGTTTGCCTTCAAGTAGTCATCTAAGTACTAGTCACATATATTTCTGAGGAAAATATGATAGGCTGGGGAGAAAAAATGCCTAAAACAACTAGAGGAAACTGTGTGATTCTAACAACAGGTCCAGAAACAATGCCTGTTATTTCAAGCCAGACTGGAAAGACTCATAATTCCTAAGACAGTGGGGAAGCACGCAGATGTGTGTTAATGCAGTAGTAAAGAATAATTAGGATTAGTTTTGTCCCACTCAATAATTATTAAAAATTAGACCTGAAAAGATCATAGCATTTAAAAATAATTTAATTGCATCTGAGAACTAAACTAATTAATATTTATGGAGATACAAAAATAACCAGCACAAAAGAAAATAGATGTGTAATTTCTAACATCCAATCTAATATCACTAGGTATACAAAGAAGTAAGAAACTATTAAATGTAATGAGTACATCACTAAATCTACTGAAACAAACCTAACAGACGTTAGATTTAGCAGATAGAGACTTAAACAGATATAACTATTCTACATGTTAAAAAACGTTAAGTAGCGATATTGAAGATATTAAAAAGATCAAAATTCAAAATTACATATGAAAATTTCACTGTGTGAGTTTTAAAAATATATACTGAATGTGACTGATAGGAGATTGGATATCAAAGATAGAAAGTTTAGTGAATATAAAAATATATCAATAAAAATTGTCAAATTTTAAATAGTGCCAGTTCCCAAACAGCATGATTCAACTTCATGGTATATTAACTAGCAGTAGTTGCATAGAGTACAAACTTTCTTCCAGTTCTTTAATCCACAAATCACAATATAAATAACAGATTTGAATTATGATTAGTAACCAATTATAGCACTTATTACAAAGTCCACTGGTAATGAGTAACTACATCTGTTATTTAGCTCCTACACAGGCAGCAAAGCATGAAGTTATACTTCTTCCTTGTCTTCATGTGATAAGTCAATATGGATAATTAAAATGAAGGATTTGGTTAAAAAATTATATATATGTATATATACATGCAACAAATAAGTGATAAGTGATATATTAGAAATAAAATTTGAATTGAATTAAAATGGAGTATGGAAAAAAATAGCCAGCTGTGGGAATATTAACACCACCACTGTTCAAGAAAGTATAGATGTGTAGCCACAGAAACTGAGTGAAGTGAATCTACTTACATAAATGAGGAAAGTGATCAAGATAAAAATGACAAAGTTGTTGCAGAGGAAGTAACACTGGCAGGAACTTCACATTGAAGGAATTTGGGGAATTGATGTCAGCAAGACAGTGGAATAAAAGTTTCCAGTCCTGGCCAGATGTGATGACTCATGCCTGTAATCCCAGCACTTTGGGAGGCCAAAGTGAGTGAATCACATGAGGTCAGGAGTTTGAGACCAGCCTGGCCAACACGGTGAAACCCCGTCTCTACTGAAAATACAAAATTAGCTGGGCATGGTAGTGTATGCCTGTAATACCAGCTACTTGGGAGGCTGAGGCAGGAGAATTGCTTGAATTTGGGAGGCAGAGGTTGCAGTGAGCCCAGATTGTGCCACTGCACTCCGACCTCGGCAAAAGAGTTTCCAGTCCTCGTCCTCCTACTGAGACACCAAGTTAATGATCATTTACAAACAAAAATATGTTCATGAGAACTCCAGAATCCAGGTAATCCAGGTGAGAGGATTCTTTACCCAACTGGAGCACAGAAATGATAAAAGATACTGAAGAGGGTAAGAAAAACAGTTTTGCTCGCACACTTCCCCTCTCTCAAAAACTCACATAATGCAGTGTCAAAAAAAAAAAAAAAAAAAGATAACTCTCAGTCCATGAGTTTGTCCACAAAAGAAAGTGGGAGTATAGTGAGCATCTGACTTCTCTGCAGATTCTGAAATGTGGGCCACCAGGCCTGCACCCATCAACCTGACTATAGGCCCACCTGAAGAACCTGGCAATGAACCCAGTGTCCCATAGACTCCTCCAGCCAGCCTTCCCAGAAACTCTGGCTAGACTGGTAAAAAAGGTTTCCCTGCTGAAGCCAGTCTGTAAAGGATGTAAGAGTTCATTACTTCTTCAAATGCATAAATACCAGTGCATGATAAAGAGTTATAAAGAATGAAGGAGCCATGATGCTACCAAATGAAAAAAAAAATGAAGCTGCTGTTATTGACCCTAAAAAAATATGGAAATCAAAGAACTGTCAAAAAAGAATTCAAAATAATCTCTTGAAGAAAATAAGTGAGCTACAAGATGACAGAAAAAGAATGAACAAAATATAATCAGGAAAACAATACACGAACAAAATATGTTTATTTATTTATTTTTTATTTGTATTTTCTTAATTTAATTTAACGTTATGTTCCAGGATATATGTGCATGATGTTCAGGTTTGTTACATAGGTGAATGTGTGCCATTGTGGTTTGCTACACAGATCAATCCATCACCTAGATTTTAAGCCTCACATGCATTAGCTATTTATCCTGATGTACTCCCTCCCCCTGCCGCCCACAACAGGCCACAGTGTGTGTTGTTCCCTTCCCTATGCCCATGTGTTCTCATTGTTTAGCTCCCACATATAAGTGAGAGCATGCAGTGTTTGGTTTTCTGTTCTTCTGTTAGTTTGCTGAGAATAATGGCTTCCAGCTTCATCACTGTCCTTACAAAGGACATGATCTCATTCCTTTTTATGGCTACATAGTATTCCATGTTATATATGTACCACATTTTCTTTATCCAGTCTGATTGGTAGGCATTTGGGTTGATTCTATGTCTTTGCTATTGTGAATAGTGCTGCAATGAACATATATTTGTATGTATCTTTATAATAGAATGATTTATATTCCTCTGGGTATGTGCCCAGTAATGAGCTTGCTGGGTCAAATGGTATATCTGGTTCTGGGTCTTTGAAGAATTACCACACTGTACTCTACAATGGTTGAACTAATTTACATTCCCATCAACAGTGTAAAAGCATTCCTATCTCTCCACACTCTTGCCAGTACCTGTTGTTTCTTGAATTTTTAATGATTGTTATTCTGACTGGTGTGAGACGGTATCTCATTGTGGTTTTGATTTGCATTTCTCTAATGATCAGTGATATTACACTTTCTTTTCATAAGTTTTTTGGTCACATCTTCTTTTGAAAAGTGTCTATTCATGTCCTTCAACTACTTTTTAATAGGCCTGTTTTTTCTTGTAAATAAATAATGGGGCTGTTTTTTCTTGTAGATTCTGGATACTAGACATTTGACAGATGGATAGATTGCAAAAATTTTCTCTCATTCTGTAGTCATCTGTTCATTTTGATGATAGTTTCATTTGCTGTGCAGAATCTCTTCAGTTTAATTAGATTCCATTTGATAATTTTTGCTTTTCTTATAATTGCTTTTGACATTTTCATTATAAAATCTTTGCTCATGCCTATATGTCATGAATGGTATTGCCTCGGTTTTCCTTTAGGGTTTGTATAATTTTGGGCTTTACATTTAAGTCTTTAATCCATCTTGAGTTAATTTTTGTGTAAACTGTAAGGAAAGGGTCCAGTTTTAATTTTCTGCAAATGGCTAGCCAGTTTTCCCAGAACCATTTATTAAAAAAGGAATCTTTCCCCATTGCTTGCTTTTGTCAGGTTAGTCAAAGATCAGATGATTGTAGATGTGTGGTTCTATTTCTGAGATCTCTATTCTGTTTCATTGGTCTATGTGCCTATTTTGGTACCAGTACCATGCTGTTTTGGTCACTCTAGCCTTGTAGTGTAGTTTGAAGTTGAGTAGAATGATGCCTCCAGCTTTGTTCTTTTTGCTTAGGACTGTTTTGGCAATATGGGCTCTTTTTGGTTTCCATATGAATTTTAACGTAGTTTTTTTCTAGTTCTGTAAAGAATGACAATGATAGTTTAATGGGAAGAGCATTGAATCTATAAGTTATTTTGGGCAATATGGCCACAAAATATGAAGTCTAATAAAGGGGTAGGACTCAGCAAAAATTTTAGAGCTGAAGACTATGATTATTGAAGCAAAAAAATTCATTTGAGTGTTCAACAACCGATCCAATCAAATAGAAGAAATAACTGGTAAGCTAGAACACAGGTCATTTGATATTACCCGGTAAAAGAAACAAAAATTAAAATGAAAAACAGTGAAGAAAGCCAATGAGACTCATGGAAAGCCATCAAATGAACTAATCAATATATGCATGATTGAAGTCTAAGAAGGGAAGAAATAGAAAGAAGAAGAAAGCTTATTTTAAAAAATAACTCGAACATCTAGAGAGGGAAATGAACATATAGATTCAAAGATCCCAAAGAATCCCCAAAAAATCTGATTACAAATAAATCCACAGCAAAGCAAAAATTACAATCCTATTTTCCAGTATAAGACAGAGAATTTAAAAGTAGCATAAGAAAACTGACTCATTACATACAAGATAATTTACCTAAGCCTATAAGTGAATTTCTCAGCAGAAACCTTGCAACCTGGAGAACTAGAATGACATATTCAAATTGGTGAAAGAACAAAAAAAATAATGCCATACAAGAAAACTGTACCCAGCAAAACTGTTCTTTAAAAATAAAGAAGAAATCAATATTTTTCCCAGACAAACAAAAACGAAGACAGTTCATCACCATTAGACCAGCCTTACAAAGAGTGCTGAAGGGAAATCTTCAGGTTGAAACAAAAGGATACTGAACAGAAAAGCATATTGGAGTGTAAGTATCATTGTTCAAGTTAAATATATACATAAATGCAGAAAATGTAATAACAATATAACATTGTAATAACATTATAACAATATAACACTAACAAGATAACATTGTAATAAAAATATAACATTGGTGTATAATACAAGACAGTGGTGCATAAATCACTTTTAACCCTAATATTAGTTTTAATAGACATAGTATTAAGAATAGATATAGCCACAAAATTTGGATAAAGAATAAACAATGTAAAAAGAAGTAAATTCTGACATCGATCATATCAAGTGGGTGCTTCGAGAATGAAGCTGGAGAGTTTTTGTGTGTGATTAAAGTCAGGTTGTTAGCAGTTCAAAATAGACTACTCTAACAATAAGAAGTATGCAAGCCTCATGGTAACTGTAGACAAAAATAAAAATGTATAGCAGACACAAAAAAGATTAAGACAAAAGAATCAAAATATGTTACTCCAAAAAATTATCAAATCACAAAAGAAAACAGCAAGAGGGAACAAAGAACTGCAAAACAAACAGAAAAAAACAAGATGATGATAGCAAATCCTTATCTATAAATGATTAGTTTAAATGTAAATGGATTAAGACCACTGATTAAAGAACATAAATTGGAAGAACAGATAAAAACAAAACAAAACAACATTCAACTATCTACTACCTGCAAGACACCCACTTTAGATTTTGAGACACACATAAGCTAAAAAATGTAATGATGATGAAAGATATTCCAAGAAAATGGCAACCAGAAAAGGGAGTGGCTATACTTTTATCGGATATATCAGACTTTAAGTCAAAAAGTGTCACAAGAGGCAAATAAAGTCATGACATAATGGTAAAAGAGTAACTTCAATAGAAATATATAACAATTATAGATATACATGCATCCAATATCTGAAGGAAGAAATAGCATTACAATAGTAGGAGACTTCAATATCACATTTACAAAAATGAACAGATCAACCAGACATAAAATCAATAGAGAAATACCAGGCTTGAACAACATTGTGGACCAAATGGACCTCAAAAACATATACAGACCATTTCACCCAACAACAGCTAAATACACATCTTTCACAAGTTCACATTCTAGAACATTCTCTAGAATAAACCATATGTGAGATCACAAAATAAGTTCTAACAAATTTTAAAAAATCACTTTGGCTATCCTTTCTAACCACTGTAACATAAAATCACAAATCAGTAACAAAAGAAAAATTTAAGTAATTACAAATGCATAAATACAACAAAGTATTGAACAGCCATTGGGTCAAAGAAAATATCAAAAGAGAAATCAAAACTATATCAAGATAAATGAAAATAAAAATACAACATAGCAAATTTTGTGAGATGCAGTAAAAGCAATTTTAAGAGGAAAGTTTATAGTAATAAATGCCTACATTACATATACAACCTAACATTACATCTCAAAGAACTAGAAAAAGAACAAGAATAGCAAATTAAGCCCAAACATAGCAGAAGAAAGAAAATAATAAAGATTGCAGCATAAGCAAAATGGAGAAAAGGAAAACAATAGAAAATATTGAAAAAAATTCATTGTTCTTTGAAAAAACAAACAAAAATGACAAATAGTTTGCTAGACTAAAATAAAAAGACAGAAGATACAAATAAATAAAATCAGAAATGAAGAAAAATATTATAACCAATTCCATATATAAAGCAAATCATAGAAAATATTATGAAAAATGTTACATCAAAAATTGTGCAAAATTACTAAAAACATATAACCTACAAAGACTGAATCAATGAAAAATAGGAAGCTTAAATAGATCAATTAGAAATTAAAAAAAAAAAAACTGAATTGCTAATTAATACCCTTCCAAAGAGAAAAAGCCCAGGGCCAAATGACTTCTGCCAAACCCTTACTGAAGAAAGAATGCCAATACTTCTCAAATTCTTTAAAAAATAGAACAGGTAATTTTCCAACTTTTTTTATGAGGCCTGCATTATTCTGATACAAACACTAGAAAAATATACCATAAGAAAAGAAAACTATAGAACAAAACGTCTGAGAAATATGGATGCAAATATCCTCCACAATATTAAAAAAGTAAATTCAACCACATGTTAAAGCCCATTTATGCTTAGTGTGCACTTTATTGGAACACTAAGCATGTAGGAGTTATTTATATCCTACAGCTCAAGGTCATAGCCGAAGTCTGATTGCAAAAATTCAAAAACTTGCAACCTCAGGCATAAATCAATTAAAAGTGTCATACACCATGACCAAGTGAAACTTATCCCTGTGCCATAAAGATGGTTTATCACATGCAAATGTATCAATATGATACACCAAATTAAAAGATTGATGGATAAAAATCAAATGGCCATCTCAACAGATGCAGAAAAAAACCTTATTCAATTCAACACCCACCCTTTTGTGATAAAAATTCTCAACAAAACAGGTATAGAAGGAACTTGTCTCAACAAAATAAAGTCCATTTGTGAAAAGCAGACCTCTCACATCACACTCAGCAATGCAAAAATGAAAAATTTTCCACTAAGGTCTAGGATCTTAGCAAGGCAAGGATGCCCACTTTCACAACTTCTAATCAACAAAGTACAGGAAACCAGAGCAATGAGGCAAAAATAAATAAATAAATAAATAAATAAATAAATAAATAAAAGGTATAAAATAAGAAAGGAAAAAGTGAAATTTTCTTAGTTTGCAGATGACATAATCTTATATGCAGAAAACCCTATAGATTACACATACAAGCAGATAGAACTAATACACAAATTCAGCAGTTGCAGTATAAAAGAATTAACATACAAAAATCAGTTGTGTTTTTATATATTAATAATGAATTATCCAATAAGAAATTAATAAAATAATTGCATCCACAATAACATCAAAAAGAATCAAATATCTGGAAAAAAAACTTAAGCGAAGATGATAAAAGACTTGTACATTGAAAACTAAAAATCACTGATGAAAATTAAAGCAGACACAGGTAAGTAGAAAGACATCCCACATTCATGGACTAGAAAAATTAATATTGCTAAAATGTCCATACTGTTAAAAGTGATGTACAAATTTAATGTAATCTCTACCAAAAGTCTCAGTGGCATTTTTGTCAGAAAATTTTAAAAAATCATGAAATTCATATTGAAGCACAAAGACACCAAGCAGCCAAAGCAGTATTGAGTAAGAACAAAGCTGATGACATCACACCTCTTGATTTCAGATTATATTACAAAGCTAAAGTAATTAAAGAAGTATAGCACTGGCATAAAAACAGACATATAGACTAATACCACAGAATAGAAAACCCCAAAATAAACCCACTTATAGGTAGTTAACTGATCTTTGACCCCCAAGAATATGCAATGAGGAAAGGATGGTCTCTTCAATAAATAGTGTTCGGAAAACTAGATATCCACATGCAGACGAAGGCTATTTGACCCTCATTTTTTATCCCATTAACAAAAATAAATTCAAAATGAGTTAAGACATTTAAAGCATAAGACCTGAAACTGTAAAAGTTCTAGAAAAAAAAAAAAACGATAAAATATTTTCAACTCTGCTTGGCAATGATTTTGCCCATGACACCAAATCATAGACGACAGAAATACAAAGTGATAAGTGGGATTACATTAAAGTAAAAAGCCTCTGCTCCAAAGAGTGCAATCAATAAAATAAAAAGGCAACCACAGAATGAGATAAAATATTTGGAAAAAATCTAACTGACAAAGTATTAACATCCATAATTTATAAGTGACTCCTACAAATCAATAGCAAAACAGAACAAAACAAATTACTAAAACTCAGCAAAGGAACTGAACTCACATTTCTCTAGATATATGAATGGTCAACGGTTATATGAAGAGGTGCTCAACATCACAAATAAGCAAGGAAATATAAATCAAGATCAAAATGAGATACCACCTCACACCTGTTAGAATGCTTGTAACAAAAATTAAAATAACATGTTGGCAAGAATGTAGAGAAAGAAGGACCCATGTACACCATTGGTGTTAATGTATGTTGGCACAGCTAGTACAGCAAACAGTATGGAGGTCTCTCAAAAAATTAAAAATATAATTATTGTAAGTTTTGTCAGTCTCACGCCTGGGTACATATCCAAAGGAATTGAAATCAGAATCTTTAAGAGATATCTGCACTCACATTGCAGTATTATTTACAATAGTCAAGACATGAAAGGCACATAAATGTCCACTGATGGATGAATGAATAAATAAATGTGGTCTATCTATGCAATGGGATATTCAGCCATTAAAAAGAAGGAAATCATTTCACTGGTGACAACATGAATGAATATGAAGTACATTGTACTAAGTGAAATAAGTCAGACACAGAAGCAGAAGGAGATGGGAAGGAATTAAGGAAGGCTCTCAGACTTCTTGGATTTTACAGGATGAGATCATAGAGTTATTCACCTGTGAATGAGTACTGTTCCTTAACACAATAAATGTTTGAAGCCTTCCAATCTGTGGTACTTTGCTGTGACAGTCTTAACAAACTCATATTGTATCCATTCTAACTCACAAATGGAATAAAAAAAAACATTTTTTAAACGAAGAGTAACTGACCAGGCATGGTGACTCACACCTGTAATCCCAGCACTTTGGGAGCATGAGGAAGGTGGATCATTTGAAGTCAGGAGTTGAGACCAGCCTGACCAATATTGTGAAACCCCATCTCTACTAAAATTACAAAAATTAGCCAGGTGTGGTGGCACATGCCTGTAATCCCAGCTACTCAGGAGGCTGAAGCAGGAGAATCGCTTGAACCTGGGAGGCAGAGTTGCAGTGAGAAGAGACTGTACCATTGCACACCAGCCTGGGTGACAGAGGGAGACACTGTCTTAAAAAACAAACAAACAAACAAAAACAGTTGATTCAGGGGCCTCTGGGAAAATAACAAACAGATAACCTTAATGCCATCAGAATTTCAGATTTAAAGGGGGCAGAAGGCAATTCTGAAAAAAAAGTTTGAAGAAAACAATGGCAGAACAGTCTGAAGCTTGGCAAATGCCATTGCTATGGACAGAATGTTTATGGCCCCCATGCCAATGTGGTGGTATATGGAAGTGGGGCCTTTGGGAGATGATTATGCCTTGAAGGTAGAGCTCACCTGATGGGATCAGTGTCCTTACAAAAAGAGACCAGAGAAAGCTTACTTGTTCTTTCTCCACTCTTCACCATGTGAGAATATAATGAGAATACAAACATCTGCAAATAAGGAAAGGTTCCCTCAACAGATACCGCGTATGTCAGCACCTTGATATTGGACTTCCTAGCCCCAGAATTGTGAGAAATAAGTGCTTGTTGTTTAAGCCACACAGTCTATGGTATATTTGTTACAGCAGCCCAAACTGACGAAAACAGAAATTGGTCCTGAGAGTGGGAGTGCTGGTATAACAAATACCTGAAAATGTGCAAGCAGTTTTGGGTAGTGGGTAGGGTAGAGGCTGGAAGAGTTTTCAAGTTCATGTTAAGGGAAGCTGAGATTATCAGGAGGGATATTTAAAGGTGAACTTAGCGAGAATTTAAAAAAAAAAAAAAAAAGTGTAGCTGCCAAGAAAGCATCTGTCTTCTTTGAGAATTCCTAACTAATAATGCACTGAATATTGGTAGAAATATAGACAGTACAGGCCATTTTGACAGGATCTCAGAGAGAAATGAGTAACATATCATTAGACAGTGGAGAAAAAGATAATCCTTGTTGTAAAGTGGTAATAAACTTGTCTTAATTGTGTTTGTGTTCTACTGTGTTGTGGGAGAACCTGCAAGCAATGAAATTACGTATTTAGCTGAGAAGATTTCCAATCAAGGTGTTGAAGGGGCATCTGGTTTCTGCTGTCTGCTTATAGAAAATGTAAAAGGAGAGAAGTGACTTGAAGGTGGAATTATTAAACAAAAAGGAACTGGAATGTAAAAATTTGGGAAATTCTCAGTATATCTTTTTTATTTTCACTTTAATTCCGGGATACATGTGAACGGATAGGTGTGATACATAGGTATACATGTGTCATGGTGGTTTGCTGCACCTATCAACCCATCACCTAGGTTGTAAGACCCAAATGCATTAGCTATCCATCCTGATGCAGTCCCTCCCCTTCCACCGCCAACAGGCCTCCTTGTGTGTTGTTCCCCTCCCTGTGTCCAAGTGTTCTCATTGTTCAACTCCCACTTATGAGTGAGAACATGCAGTGTTCAGTTTTCTGTTCCTACTTTAGTTTGCTAAGGATGATGGCTTCCAGTTTCATCATGTCCCTGCAAATGACATGATCTCATCCCTTTCTGTGGCTGCAAAGTATTCCATGGTATATGGTGTACCACATTTTCTTTATCCAGTCTATCATTGATGGGCATTTGGGTTGATTCCAGGTCTTTGCTATTGTGAATAGTGCCACAATAAACATAAGTATGCATGTATCTTTATGACAGAATGATTTATATTCTTTTGGGTATATACTCAGTAATGGGATTACTAGGTCAAATGGTAGTTTTGGTTCTAGATCCTTGAGGAATTGCCACAGTGTCTTTCACAATGGTTGAACTAATTTACATTCCCACCAACTATGTAAAAGCATTCCTTTTTAAAAATTAACTCAAGACAAATTGAAGACTTCAATGTAAAACCCAAAACCACCAAAATCCTAGAAGAAAACCCAGGCGATACCATTCAGGACATAGGCATGGGCAAAGATTTTATGATGAAATCACCAAAAGCAATTGCATCAAAAGCTAAAATTGACAAATGGGATCTAGTTAAACTAAAGAGCTTTTGCACAACAAAAGAAACTATCATCAGAGTGAACAGGCAACCTACAGAATGGGAGAAAAATTTTGCTACCTATCCATCTGATACAGGTCTAATATCCAGAATTTATAGGGAGCTTATAAAACTCATAAGAAAAAAAAACCAAACAACCCCATCAAAAAGTGGGAAAAGGAATATGAACAGACACTTCTCAAAAGAAGACATTTATGCAGCCAACATACATATGAAAAAAAGCTCAGCATCACTGACCATTAAAGAAATGCAAATCAAAACCACAATGAGATATCATCTATGCCAGTAAGAATGGCAATTATTAAAACTCAGAATTATTTTTCAAATAATGTGTTCAGAAGAGAACACTAAGGGTTTGGCAAAGCAACTGTTTGATAAGGTTATATAGGTGTGAATCACAAACTTAAATCAAGCACCTCATCAACTGCCAGTTTGAACTTAAGCAGAAGCAGATGGGAAAGAGTTAAGGAATGCTCTCAGACTTCTTGAATTTTACAGGATGGGACCATAGATCTATTCATCTGTGAATGTGTACTGTTCTTCAAGACAAGGGAAGCATGGCCACTAAGAAGATTCAGAGATCATTAGAGGTGCCGCCTCTGTTTCAAAGGGGCCACTGTTACCTTGCTTTTTAAGAAGCCAGATGCTTTCAGCAGGCCAGATAGACACCACTCAGAGTTTTGGGGGTGCAATCCCTCCCCAGCCCCAGTGGGTCTAGGTGGGACTACCAGCCCAGTAGGTCCTGGGGGTGGCACTTTTGTCCCCATTGGTTTTGAAAGGCAGAGATTCACGCCAAGGAGAATTATTTTCATAGCCTGAGATGTAATGGGATTTTACCTACTAAGTTTTGGTTTTGCTTTGGACCCATCACCACTTTCTTCCTTTCTTCCTTCTTGCTTTTCCCTTTTAGAATAAAAATGCCTGACCTATACTTGTCTTGCCATTGTATTTTGGAAGCACATAGGTGTTTCAGTTGCACAAGTTTGCAGCTCAAGAGAAATTTTGTCTCAGAACAAATTGTACCTTGAATCTCGGCCTTATCTGATTTAGATGATGTTTAGATGAAACTTTGGATGTTAGACTTTAGAGGTGGTGCTGCAATGAGTTATTAGTATTGGGGTTGTTGGGATAGAATGAATGTGCTGTGCTTGTTAGAGGACATGAACTTTGGGGGTCGCAGTGCAGAATGTTATGGACTGAATATTTGCATTCCTTCAAAATGCATATGTTGACACCAAATCATCAGTGTGATGGTATCAGGAAGTGTGGCCTTTGAGCAGTAATTAGGTCATGAGGATGTATCTTCCTCTCCCTCTGTTCTCCACCATGTGAGAATACAGATTGCTGAGAAAACAGCCATCAGTTTTCAGAAAACCAGAATGAATGTCCTCAGCAGACACCAGATCTGCCAGCAACTTAATGTGGGATTTCCCAGCCTCCTGGGAAGATAAATGTATAAGTTTAAGCCACCCATCCTGTAAGATATTTGTTATAGAAGCCTGAACTGACCAAGACAGATGTAAACCTACCTATTCAAAAGCAGAATGAACCTCCAACAGGAATCATGCACAGGAACCTAGCAATCAACCTGTTGGAAACTCAAGAAAAATAAAAATTTTGAAAGCAGTTGGATAAATAAGGCACATTTTCTGTACAGAACAATTCAAACTATTTCAAATTGCTTATCAGAAAGCATGGAGGCTAGAAGGATGGCACAATATTATTAAATTGTTGGAAGGGGAAAACTGACAACCCAGAATTATATATTCGGTGAAAATATCATTCAACAATGAAAGTAAAATAAAGACATTCTCAGATGAAGGAAAACATAGTGAGTTTGTAGCCAGCTGATGTGTTCTGAAAGATTTTCCAAAGAAATCTTTTCAGGCAGAAGGAAAAGTTACCAGAAGGAAATTTGTAACATCCAAAGTCATAAAAAGGAGAAACAAAAATAGTAAAATCGGCTACTTATAATAGATATTCTTGTTCTATTTAGTTCTTTAAAATAAATTTGTCGGTAGCAAGCAAAATTCATGAAATTTTCTTAATTTTTCAGTGTGTGTGGATAACATATATGTAATATATAAATATATATTTCATTTGAAGGTGAAAGAGGGATGAGGTCTCTGAGGTAAGATTTCTACATTCCAATTTGAAGGGGTAAAATATTGATTCTAGGTAGACCGTGAAGTTTTTAATCTCTAGATCAACTCCTTTGGAAAAACTTTTGGAAGAGACATAGCGAAAATCGCAATTAATGAATTAAAATTGGCCAAGAGCAGTGGCTCATGCCTATCATCTCAGCACTTTGGGAGGATGAGGCAGGTGGATCACTTGACATCAGGAGTTCAAGACAAGCCTGGCCAATATGGTAAAACCCCATCTCTACCGAAAACACAAAAATTAGCCAGGCTTGATGGCACATGCCTGTAATCCCAGCTACTTGGGAGGCTGAGGCAGAAGAATTGCTTGAACCCAGGAGATAGAGGTTGCAGTAAACTGAAATCATGCCACTGCACTCCAGCCTGGGTGACAGAGGGAGACTCTCTAAATAAATAAATAAATAAATAAATAAAAATAAAAATGGAATACTGAATAAATGTCTAGTAACCCAACAGTAGTAAGAAGGCCAGCATAAATAATCAATCTATTAATAGAATAACCTACTGCATGGACAAGATCTACTCAATATCAAACTTATTTTAAGACTACTGTAACTAACATGGTGGCATTTTTCGGCAACAGTAAACCAATCAAGCAATAGAATGGAGTGGAGATTATAAAAATATACATTCACTCGGATGAACACTTGATTTATAACTGAAATGGCACTGCAGAGTAATAGAGACAAATTTATGTTTTAATTTAATATTGAATTTATCAAATATCAACATCAAAATTAATAAAAATTGATACCTATTTTATACCATAGGAAGTCAATTTTGGATCAATTTTTATCAAAACGTCAATGCAGAAAATAGAATTCTAGAAAAATATTGGAAGGAGTTCTACATTCTTGGCATAGAGAAATATTCTCCAGATAAGACATAAAAACACTAATCATACTTGAAAATATTGATAAATTCAACTACATTAAAATTAACAACCATAGTTTCTCAAAAGACATCATTTTGAGAAGGAAATGGCAAGCTATAGAGTGAGAGAATATGTTAACCAATCTTATAACCATCATAAAGTTTGTGTCTGGAACATATGGATAACTTCTAAAAATAAATTACTCAAAAATCAACAACACAAGAGACAAATGGGCAAAGTATGCTGAAATGGTGCATAAAATAGATGGTATATGAGTGGTAAATGAAAATGTGAAGGTGTTCTAGCTCATAAGTATTATCAGAAATGACTGTTTAAACCACAGTAAGATTTTCACTGCCACCTTTCATGGTGTGCGTTGTGGAAGCCAATGCTCCAGTTGAGAATAACTAAATAAAGAGTTTTACACACACACACACACACACACACACATTATTCTTATAATTATATTTAATTTGTTTAAAATCTTGGAACACACCAAGGCAGCAAGGACTTGAGGAGCAAAAGCATAGAAGGAAACAGAGCCTTCTGAATATTGCTTATTCCTTCCACTACATGTGGTTCTTGGAGCAAGGAGACAGGCCAGAATTGTCTAGAAAGTCCAGGTATCTCTCAGAGCTTCAGGCAACAATCATGGAGGCATAATGGAAAATAAATTAGGGTTTCATTCTGCCAAGGCAGATAGAACATGATGACCTAGGATCCTAAGGAGAGAGAGGGGTGAAAAGAAGTGCTGTCAACACTCACCACCTATTTTCCCTCAAGGTGATAATCAGCCTTCCATGCCAAGAAAGAAAAAATTCAAGAACAGTGACTGAATAGCAAGATTTTAGCAACCTCATGCTAATGGTGGGCAGAATTGGAATTTAGGAGCCATCAAAAGAGAGGAATCGTAGAAAAGGCCATAGAAACTCAGTTGGGACCCCTGGAGCACTAGATTCTAGGAGTGGGGGTAAACCAGAAGTAAAACAAGTCGTGAAAAGATAGCAAGCTAACCCTAAGTGGGCTCCTGGACTGTATTGGATGGAGATATTTTGCCTCTTTGCTGCCTACCAGAGGAATTCTATTCCCAGAGATAATAACTTTCAAATGTGAAAGCCCCATAGACTTTTAATGGGAATGATTTACATGAGCATGAAGACAGAAACCATGATGGTAGACTTAAATACAAATATAATAGTAATTACTTTAAACTTAAACACATAGAAAGCTCCAATTGAAAGACAATTGCCAGGCAGATTAAAGACCAGATTTTTTTTTTTTTTTTTTTTTTTTTTTTTTTTTTTTTTTTTTTTTTTGAGACGGACTCTGGCTCTGTCGCCCAGGCTGGAGTGCAGTGGCCGGATCCCACCTCACTGCAAGCTCTGCCTCCCAGGTTTATGCCATTCTCCTGCCTCAGCCTCCTGAATAGCTGGGACTACAGGCGCCAGCCACCTCGCCTGGCTAGTTTTTTGTATTTTTTTTAGTAGAGACGGGGTTTCACCATGTTAGCCAGGATGGTCTCAATCTCCTGACCTCGTGATCCGCCCGTCTCGGCCTCCCAAAGTGCTGGGATTACAGGCTTGAGCTACTGCGCCCGGCCACAAAGACCAGATCTTGTGCTTACAAAAGACATGTTTAAACAAAGTTTGAAAGAAAGGTTGAGAAAAAATATCTTACGCTAACATTAACCAAAAGGGCTGCTGTAAATATATCAGTAAGATTAAGGGAAAACATATTACTGAGACATAAAGAGCGACATTTCAAAAGGGTCAATTAAAAAGGGAAGTATTAAAATCTTAAAATCCCCTGCATCTATTAACATTGCTTGAAAATATGTAAAACAGAGTTGAGAAATGAACAAAATCGTAATCATCACTTGAAAATTTAATAAACTGGTCTCAAGAACAGAACAAGCAAAAAAAAAATATCAGTAGTTATTTACAGTATAAAGAAAAGGGTTAACACACTTGATTAACTTGGTATACATACAGAACACTTCCACCAATAACTTCAGAAATGTATTATTTTCAAGTGAAAATTGAATATTTACAAAACTCATCGTATGCTTTGCCTTAAAGCAAGTCATGAGAGATTTTAGATGATTTAACTAAAGCGAGTTTGCTATCTAATCACTTCGGAAATAAGGTAGGCAGAAATTTCTAACTAAAGGAAAACTAGAAAATTCCTAAATGTTTGGAAACAAAACAATAAATACTAAATACTCGGGTCAAAGAAGTTAGCTTAAAAATTAAACTAAACAAATTATACACAATGTAATAGAAGAAAGGAAGCTATAGCAATCAGAGTAGAAATTAATAGAAACATATGCACATTGAAGAAAACTTAACAAAGTCATAATTTAGTCCTTTGAAAAGAACTTAATGGTGAAATACTGAAAATGTTTCCCTTGAGATCAGTACCAATAAAATATATCCACTATAAATTCTTCTTTTCCTCTTGTACTACACCTTCTAGAATGTGAAATAAGGCAAATAAAAAATACGACAACACACTTGTATGTGGAATGTGCAACATACTCTTCAGTTAAACTATTAGAATTTAGTAAGTGGCTTTAGTGGTTCAGTTTATACAAGATCAATACACACACAAACACACACATCAATTTTGCCTCTTTATGCAAACACTAACATGCTGGGAACTGAAATTGAGAGAAGAAATCTCTTATGAATGCATTAATCAGCATCAAATACCTAGGAATAAATCAAATATTTGCATAATCTCTACATAGAAGATGGAACTCAATGGATGGGCAAACCATATTTGTGGACTGGAAACCTCAGTACGGCATTTTGAAAATGACAGTTCTCACCAAATTGATATATAGATTAGATGTAATCCCAATGACTGTCTCAGCAACCTGTATGTATCTGTGCATGTAAACTGGCAAGCTACAATAATTCTAAAATTTGTATCATAATGCATAGAACCAGTAAGAGACAAGACAGTCTCAGAAAACAACCAAGCTAGAAGACTTATACTACTAGAGAGCAATACTTATTATAAACTGTCGTAACTCAAACACTATGATTTTGGTGAGAGAATAGACAAGGGTACCAGTAAAAAAGAATAGGGCTCCAGAAACAGAACGACACAATGTCACTTGATATATGATAAAAATAAAGCTGCATAATGGATGGTCTTATCAATACCAACACTGGATTAATTCCCTAGTTATAGGAGAAATAAATTTCGATTAAATAGTCAAAAGTCTAGTCTAGATAAATTTGATTATTAAAATCTAGTTATTATAAAGGTAAAACAAGACTCTAGAAGAAAACAAAGAACACCTTAGTGTTGTTCGCGTAAGCAAGATTTATATAGGAAAATAGAAAGTGGAAACAACACAAAAGCTGGAAAAATTGGACTAAATTAAAATTATGAA
Organism: Piliocolobus tephrosceles; assembly: GCF_002776525.5. Taxonomy (NCBI): domain Eukaryota; kingdom Metazoa; phylum Chordata; class Mammalia; order Primates; family Cercopithecidae; genus Piliocolobus; species Piliocolobus tephrosceles. Next base: position 37,901,052 of record NC_045441.1, read on the forward strand.
TAGGTTTATGAAAAACACAAGACAATTCAAAGAAAAGCCTCTGATTAGAGGAATTATTTGAAACACATAGTCTTTGAAATTGTTTGTAGTAGCTATTTAGAAACACTACAAGCATATTTATATACTTTGTTATTTTATAATGAAAGAATTTATGGATATTAATTCACTTGCAAGTACCTGGCAGATTTTTATTTCATTTATTTTAATATTTTCTAGACAGTCTATGAATAGAGACACCCTATTTCCTCTCTGACAATTTCTTAGAGTTGTGTGTATCAATTTCTAAGTAATTCATAATTTCAACTATTTGCTGTATATTTCTAAGTACACTTCTAGTTGTATTCATTTTGTTAAACAGAATATCCAGTACAATTATTATTCTTCAAAATTAATAAAGTTACCTTTGGAGAATCATTACATAATGCAGTTGTCATATATTTATTGTATTTGCCTTAAAAGAAAATTTTACAACATCTTATTAGCTAACCAGAATTTTTTAAATTAATTATACAAATTTTACAAATTAATTATATATAGTTATTACTAATCATTCAATTATCTCTTCAAGTCCTCTATATTTCTGTATTTCTGTTTCTTTCCTCTGGCAAAAATCTATAAATTACAATGTTTGGCACCCAAATGTTCTGGATTTTTATAACTTTTTGTGATAATAAATTTTGGCTTATTAAAAATAAACTATTTGTACAACTTCATGCTTGCTGTCTTCTAATTTCATTTTGCCTCATTTAGTTTTCTTTCTAGATGTGTCCAGAACTCCATTCTTTCATGGGGAATTCTGTTTCCCCATTCTACACATTTATTTGATAGGAAACAGTTATTCTTAGGTCTCCGGTGTTTCTGCACATCATGTACCAACTTTTGTTCCAGAATGTCTTTGCAAAAATGTTTGGGTAGCATATATCTTTGAAGACAGAAATAGTGTTTTCCTGCAGAATAGAGGGCAAATTTGTTTGCCTTTCAAGATACTTAAAATTTCTTTCTCCAGGACAAATACTGGGTAGGTGTGCTTGCACTTCCTTTAAGAATCGGCATTGCTCAAGCCTGGGGTTCATTGTATGTGATGTACACCCAGTGTGTGTGCAGCAACCTTCAGGGCTTTGGTGCCAAAGGGAACTGATACAAATGTGAATCTCGGAAAATTCCATTCATACTGGCTTCAAAAAGAATGAAAGATTTAGAAATACATTTAACAAAAGAAATACAAAACGTATACTATGAGAACTACAAAACATTGTTAACATAAAGTAAAGATGATCTAAATAAATGCAAATACATCCTACATTCAGAAATTGGAAGACTTAATATTTTTAAATGGCAAAAATCACTAAGCCGATCTACAGATTTACCACAGTTGCTGTCAGAATTCCAGCTTTCTTTCTTGTAGAAATTGACAAGCTGATTCTAAAATTAATACAGAATTGCAAAGGACCCAGAACAGCAAAAATAATCCTGAAAAAAGAAGAATAAAATAGGAGACATAAGTGGAAGAGCTAAAACTTTAAAATGCTTGAGACAAAAACATGGGCATAAATCTTTATGATCTTGAATTTGGCACTGGATATACCTAGATATGACATGAAAGGTCCAAGAGACAAAAGAAAGAAGAGAAAAGATAAATTTAATTTCATCAAAATTTTAGAAATTATGCATCAAAAGATGTTAAGATCATCTTAATGATGCAAGATTTATATTAATGTAATATACCTATATTATATAATAAATCTATATGTAGATTTAAATTCTGTAATTAAATAAATGTAATATGTAGATTTTTGCCAGAAGACACAGAAATACAACAATATAGAAGACTTGAAGAGAAAATTGAATAACAATGAATAAATATATATAATTAATTTATAAACTGTATAATCAATATAATACATTTTGGTTAGCTAATTAATATACTATAATATTTTCTTTTAAGGCAAGAAAGTGATTCTTCACGATCCTTCAAGTGATCCTATCACCATCAAGAAAATGAAAATACAAACCATAGAATGGTAGAAAATAATTTGTTAATCATATTTTTAAGAGACTTATGTCTAGAATACATAAGGAACACTTACAAGTCAATAATAAAAAAACACAATTTAAAAATGAGCAAAATACTCTAGCTATTTCTCCAATGAAGATAAACAAAAGATGCTCAACATCACTAGTTTTGAGGGAAATACTAAAAGAAAACCACAGTGAAATACTATTTCACACCATTAGGATGACTAGGATCAAGAACACAAATCATAACAAGGATTGGCGAGAGTGTGGAGAAATTGGAAGGCTTATACACTGTTGGTGGGAATGTAAGTGGTGCAGTCACTTTGGAAAACAGTCTGGCTGTTACTCAAACAATTCAATACATCGTTACCATATGACTCAGCAATTCCACTCCTAGGTATATAACCAGGAGAAATAAAAATTAATTTCTATGTAAAAGCTGCACAAAAATGCTCATTAATCATAGTAGCCAAAAAGTAGAAATAACTCAAACGTCCATTGACAGACACATGGATAAACAAAATGTGATATAGCCATACATCGGAATATTATTTGGACATGAAAATAAAGTATAAATCATGCCACAATATGGCTGAAACTCAAAAGCATTAGTCCAAATGAAAGAAGTTAGTCAAAACTTTTACAAACTATTATTTCATTCACATCAAAGTAAAAAACAAGGAAATCTATAGAGACAAAAAGTAGATTAAATGCTTTCTTAGGGCTAAGGGAAGGGCAATGGACAGTTGGAGGAATAGACAGCTAAACGTTTCAGAGATTTTTTTGAGTTAATGAAAATCTAAAATTGACTGTGAAGATGGTTGCACATATCCATGAATATATTGAAAAATATTCCTTTGTACACTTCAAGTGGGTTAATTATATGGTTTACAAATTCTGTCTTAATAAATCTATTTTTACAAAACATGAAGCTCAGGCTGCTTGCTGCACCACTAGTAACAATGTCCTTTGTTTTTACTCTGGAAACTTACGTCTTTTGCTAGCATCAATGAGTCTGTGGCAGCCTGACCCTCATAAGTAGGATAAAATCTCAGAGCCTTCACCTTTCTTAATAATATTTATGTAAGAAATTGCCAACATTTCAACACTTCTCCCTTCTCTGAGCAGAATGATCTTGGGTGGAAACCTGGCTGGAGTTAGGACAGTGAACTTTCCCTGTACTCTGGAGGCTAAACCTGTGCTAAAGCTGTATGATGTAAATTTAGAAATGTTCAGGGGCTACATTTCACTGATTGTGAAATAAATTAGTTTTTAATGAGAAAGAAGAGAGCTAAAGGACAATAATCAATATTGTAGCATTCCTGAAGTCCAATCTGAACCTGGCCCTTCCTATTTATGACTTGGCTCTTCCATGGAAATACCCCTCATTCTTCCAATAGCTACATATTTTTGCTTCATGTAACTACTAAAAGAACCTGTACTGTTTTAATTTTAAGCAATTATTTTAAATTAAGTGAAAATATGTACATATCCTTTTCTTCATCATCATCCTAAACTTTGCCAAGGCATTGCCTTTTTTAAAACATTCTATTTATATGTGTTATTCTAAATATAGTAGTTGTTATTTTGTTCAATTTTATTCTCAGAGACATAAACAAAAGGTTTAAAGTCACCTCCACTATTGTGAATTATCATGGTAGTCTTTCTACAGTATGACTAATTCAATCCTGAACTATTGCTTTGGATGTATTCATCAACATCCACATAGGTCGAATTACACATTTAAGCCAGCTCTTTGGAAAGAAAAAATAGACAGCATAATTTTTAAATTATTGTATATTGTCAACACTCTTTATTTAAACATCTAAATCTGCTTTAATTATACAGGCATTGCTCACATAACATCAGCCATTTGGCACCAAACACTAACTTAATACCCATTTCTGATTAACTGCCAAAAAATAGAATGTGTTGATGACAACCCAAAATCCCCAACCAGTTTCTTAATACAAAGTCGAAGAACTGTGTGTAACAAGCCTTCATGTTAAAATGTAAAAGGCTTAAGAACCTTCTCCTCAGGATCAACAACTGTTAACAAGGCTATTTACTGTTACCTCATATGTGTTAACAAGGTCTGTCAGTGCCCACAACATTAGAGAGACACACACACTGTTAACACTGCAACAAATTTCACAACGTTACCCTAGACAAAGATGAATTAACACTTGCATTTTGAATGAAATGTGAGATGATTTCTTTCCTTCACTTTGTTTTGTTAAAAACATCATATAGAATGGTAGGGCAGTAATCATACATTTTTCAAAACATACTTCTCAAAGATGATGTATTATAAATCATGTGCATTTTATGTTGAACAGAGATTAAAAACAAGGACTATAGAACGTGGAAATAACTATACAGACTTATTGCAATATGTGCCTTCATTATCTGGGCACAATAATTTCTCTTCCAATCTTTGAATGTACATTTTCTAACTTTGATTCAATGATGTCATATGTAAGCCAACTTCATTTTTATACCTTTGTAAATAACCTGTAGGATTTTGACTTGAAAAGAAATTGGCTATATCTGGAGATTGTTTTTAATAAAAATCACATGTAAACCTATACTGACGCTTTTAATAACTGTTTTTGAGCATCTCCTCTCTGCCAGATACTAGACAGGGATACAGTGGCCCTCAAAGGCCCCATAATTATCTAATTATCTCTGATTATTGGTTGTTTTGTGTTTGTTTATTTGTTTGTAGGTTATTTGGGTTATTTTTCTTTGCACGTTAATCAGTATGTAAGTACAGACTCTTAGAAAAAAAAAATTTCTTTTGTGTATTTTGTAGTACAAAGAGTTAAAGGCCTAGACTCAAAATATGAAAGTATAGGCCAGTTTTTCCACCTTTTCTTTGAGAGACCTTAGCTATTGCATATGAAGATCCAAGACTCGGTTGACAAATGTAAAATGAGGACAATAGAGATATTCAAATGGCTAAAGAAATAAAACATATACAACAGCGAATATTTAAAGGAAGGGCATAATGCAATGGATAGAGATTAAGCCTTGGAATCTGACAAATAGCACACTTGATTCTTCATTAACGACTGAGTGCAAGTTTTGTGGCCTCTTATAAGCCTCATTTTCCTCACCTGTAAATAAGCCTACTTTGCAGAGTTGCAGTAATGATACAGAGAATGAAATACTATTTCCTGTGCCCAGTAAACTGGCACCTAGAAGTTTCAATGTATGCATCTGCAGTCCACATTATCTTCATTTTTGTTAAGGTGAAAGTTTTAATATATGTAATATACTACCCAAATGTTACAGATCAGTGTGGACATAATAGCAAATGAAATTTAAAATGTTTCTGGGCTAAAATTTGTCCTCAATGCTTAAGTGTGTGTATGAGTGTGTAAGCATGTATGTGGTACCTCTCCAGGGCCTCATTGCCTACTGTTGTTGTTTGGGGGGAAAAAAACTAAGGGAAATAAGTTACAGAGTAACACACAATTATATATCATCAGGAAAATACACTTTCAAAAACATAATAATTAGAAGAGTAACATTAAGTAGGATGTTATGGAGACCATTACAATCTATTTTCCATATAACTCTCAAATGAACAATGATGAGCTTGGGTTTGAGTGGAAAGCAATTTGGTTTTCACCGGGTCCTGCCTAACTGAACTGTTGAAATGACTCACCCTGTCTCTCTCAGGGTGCCGTATGTCTAGGTCATGCTGGCCTAAGAAAACATACATAGTTACTGGCTATTCATAAAGAGAAATTTGGCCTTTTTGCTCATTGTCAGGAAATAAGTGATGTCTCTAATGCTTTAATTCATTGGAAACCAAGGCATTAGCTCCATGAGGCTACTTTCAACCTCTCTTTTTGTTTTAACATATGCCTTAGTCCAAAATTTTCTAAATGCCACATGGAAAGGTCAATAAAAAAGGCTCAGGATTTGTTTCAGTTAAATTGAAGATGCCTATCCATTCTCATTCAATTTGAATTTACACATAGTTATTAGGAAATAAGAAAAAGTGATGAATAAATTTAGTTGGGAAAAATTTGACAACTTTTAAATAAAAACTATTTCAAAATATTGTAATTAATATTAAAATTCTATGGCATATTTTCTATAGTTTTACATTTTCAAATGAAAAATTCAGCATTTGGATTACTATCACTAAAATTTGTTTCTACAGAAAGTACTATTTCAAAATTTGACTTAATTTAAAACATATAATTATGGTTAAAAATGAATACTTTAATCCTTCGGTTTCCAGAAATCTACCTATGTGTCATTGTTAAGTTTTTAATTTATTTTTCTGCAACAAGAAAATGAAAATGTAACCATAACTGGGAATATTTGAATAAGAAGATAAAAGTCCAGCAATCTAATTAATTTTCAGTCTTTCATGTTTCCTACAATATTTTTACATTCTATTCACTCTACCCATTTTTAAAGTTTTAATTAAAATGTAGATATGGCCGGGCGCAGTGGCTCACGCCTGTAATTCCAGCACTTTGGAAAGCCAAGGCAGGTGGATCACCTAAGGTCAACTGGGCTGGCCAACATGATGAAACCCCCTCTCTACTAAAAATACAAAAAAAAAAAAAAAAAAAAAATTAGCTGGGTGTGGTGGCAGGTGCCTATAATTCCAGCTACTTGGGAGGCTGAGGCAGGAGAATTGTTTGAACCCAGGAGGTGGAGGTTGCAGTGACCTGAGATTGTGCCATTGGACTCCAGCCTCGGCAATGGAGTGAGATTCTGTCTCCAAAAAAAAAAAAAAAAATAGATAGGACAGCTTGTTACCATCCCAGGGAATAGGAGAAACAATAAACACAGTAGTAATGCAGCAGTAGTGTTTTTGAAGGGCCAAGAGGAGAACACTTTCCATCCAGACTTTTCTGTTTTGCAAAACTCTGCTAAATTCTAACTCTATCTAGGGATGTAACCATGCAGTGGAGGTTGTACTGGAGAAGAAATCACCTTATCTCTTAAAAATGGAAACCTTTATATCATTGCAGACTAAGCCTATGCCAAGTAAATATAATAGGAGAACATTTTAAATTAGTTTGTGAAAGTCAAAAGATTGTCTAATATTTGCACAGCAAATAATTTTTACCAAACAATTTTACATACATTTCTTACAATAATTATTTGATGGCATTATGTTTGCCTACATTTAACAGTTGAAACGTTGTATCTACATTTGAGGATACTGAGCCTCAAATAATTTAGATAACTAAATCAAATCGGGTTGAAAAGTGTTGACGCCCATGAAATATTACATATTCCCAAGACACTGGGCTCTCACTTCCACATTTTCTAAGGATATATGAACTATATGAAGTTCCCTAGGTCTTCCTGATTTTGTCTGTTAGAGATAATTTCAAGTGGTACTTAATTTCTAGACTAATAAACTGTTCTTTTTTGTTATGAACATATGCTTTTCTCTGTATTATTTTAATTTTCATCAACATGAAAAGTGTCTACCTGAAGCTGACAAACACATATTTAGTACAGGAAAAAGGTTAAGGAAAAATAAATCCATTCTTAAGGGCAAGATTACAAAGCATATAAAAACTTAAAAACAGAGCAGTTATCAGAGATGTTTAATTTGTAAATAAATAAATAACATGAAACTTAAACATTTTTTTATTTTATTTTATTTTTTTATTATTATACTTTAAGTTCTAGGGTACATGTGCATAATATGCAGGTTTGTTACATATGTATACTTGTGCCATGTTGGTGTGCTGCACCCATCAACTCATCAGCATCCATCAATTAGTCATTTATATCAGGTATAACTCCCAATGCAATCCCTCCCCCCTCCCCCCCCATGATAGGCCCCGATGTGTGATGTTCCCCTTCCTGAGTCCAATTGATGTCATTGTTCAGTTCCCACCTATGAGTGAGAACATGCGGTGTTTGGTTTTCTGTTCTTGTGATAGTTTGCTAAGAATGATGGTTTCCAGCTGCATCCATGTCCCTACAAAGGATGCAAACTCATCCTTTTTTATGGCTGCATAATATTCCATGGTGTATATGTGCCACATTTTCTTAATCCAGTCTGCTGCACAGCAAAAGAAACTACCATCAGAGTGAACAGGCAACCTACAGAATGGGAGAAAATTTTTGCAATCTACTCATCTGACAAAGGGCTAATATCCAGAATCTACAAAGAACTCAAACAAATTTACAAGAATAAAACAAACAACCCCATCAAAAAGTGGGCAAAGGATATGAACAGACATTTCTCAAAAGAAGACATTCATACAGCCAACAGACACATGAAAAAATGCTCATCATCACTGGCCATCAGAGAAATGCAAATCAAAACCACAATGAGATACCATCTCACACCAGTTAGAATGGCAATCATTAAAAAATCAGGAAACAACAGGTGCTGGAGAGGATGTGGAGAAATAGGAACACTTTTACACTGTTGGTGGGATTGTAAACTAGTTCAACCATTATGGAAAACAGTATGGCGATTCCTCAAGGATCTAGATCTAGATGTACCATATGACCCAGCCATCCCACTACTGGGTATATACCCAGAGGATTATAAATCATGCTGCTATAAAGACACATGTGCACGTATGTTTATTGTGGCACTATTCAAAATAGCAAAGTCTTGGAAACTTAAACATTTTTATAATGAAATCAATTGTTCAGAATATGCTCACTAAAATGATAGTACAGAATAAAGTGGTATTATAAAGGGATTATTGATAATAACTTTTCTTAGACCATTGGATTAGATTTGTAACAAGTGAATTAAAAGAAAAATGTGAAATTAGATAAATGCCACGATCTATATGGCAAAGTAATTTGCACTTGGGCTGAAGTTTTAAGAGAATATGAAAACACAAAACTATACAAATGATATGTTCTATGAGTGGGACACAGAAGTATTTTCAAAGAATCTTTACCTCACATGCAAAAATTATACAAGAAAAAAGATTAATAGATGCAAACTATTTTGTGTTTAAAGTTGCAAAACTCTGTGTTTAAAAGTTCACCAAATATAAAACTTAAAAATAAAAAATTGAAAAATGATTTCAAATAAGTATTAAGTATTCCTTATAAAACACTCTAAGAGTATTAAAGTTAGCTCAATAGAAAATGAGCAAAGATTTTGAAAAGATAATGTGCAAAGAAGAAAACAAAAAAGAAAATCAAGTTATGAAATGTTCATTAAAAATTAAAGAAAAGCATGATTGAGTTGAGAACCAAATCAAAAAGTTAATCTCATTTACAATAGCTACAAAATAAATAAAATGCATACAAGTCCATTTAATCAAGGAGGTGAAAATCTCCACAAGCAAAACTACAAAACCCTGAGGAAAGAAAGTGTTGATGACACAAGCAAATGGAAAAATTCCATGCTCGTGAATTAGAAGAATTAATATTATTAAAACGACCATCCTGCCCAAATCAATCTACACATTCAATGCAGTTTTGACCAAAATACCAACATCATTTTTTACAGATTCTTTTTCAAATCCAAAAATTCATATAAAGCAAACAAACAAAAAAAGCCTGAATAGCTAAAACAATCCCAAGCAAAAAGAACAAAGTTGGAAGCATCATATTACGTGACTTCAAATTGTACTACATGGCTACAATGACCTAAATAGCATGGTATTGGTATAAACATAGACACATAAGTCAATGGAACAGAATAGATAATCCAGATCTAAAACCACATACGTACAGTCAACTTATCTTTGACAAAGTTAACAAAAACATACATTAGGGAATGGACACCCTATTCAATAAAGTGTGCTGGAAAAATTGGATTGCCACATGCACAAGAATGAAATTGGACTCATCTCTCACCAGATCCAAAAATTAACTCAAGATTAATTAATGACTTAAAAATAAGGCCTGAAACTATAAAAGTACAAAAATAAATTCTAGGAAAATCTTTTCTGGACATTGACCTTGGCAAATAAAAAATGATTAATACCTCAAAAGCAAATGCAACAAAAACATAGACAAATGGGACTTAATTAAACTAAAATATCTGCACAACAATAGAAATAATCAACCATGTGAGCAGACAACCTGCAGAATGGTAAAAAATATTTGCAAACTATGTATCCAGCAAAAGACTAATATCCAAAATTTACAAGGAACTCAAACATCTCAACAATAACCAAAAAACACTACAAATAATCCCATTAAAAAGTGGGCAAAGGAGAAGAACAGACATTTTAGAAAAGAAGACATAGAAATGGCCAACAAGCATATGAAAAACATCACTAATCACCAGAGAAAGGTAAATTAAAACCACAGTGAGATATAATCTTACAGAAGACAGAATGGCTTTTATAAAAAAATCAAAAAAGAATAGATCTTGGCAAGGATACAGACATAACAGTGTGCTTATATCCTGTTGGTGTGAATGTAAATTAATACAACCTCTGTGAGAAATGTGTGGACATTTGTCAAGCAGCTAAAAATAAAACTCCTATTCAATTCAGCAATCCCAGTACTAGTAATCTACTCAAAGAAAAAGCAATCATTATACCCCCAAAATACCTGCACTTGTATGTTTAGTAGAGTGTTATTCACAAGAGAAAATGTATGGAATCAATGTGTGCCCATCAATAGATGATTGGATACAGAAAATGTGGTATGTGTATATATGTATACTACAGAATATATGCTTTGTATACATTTTAATGTGCATATATACATTAGAATATATATGCACATACATACCACAGGATACTACCCAGTCATAAAAAGAATGCTATCTATATCTTTTGGGGCAACATGGATGAAACTAGAGGCCATTATCATAGGTGAAATAACTCAGAAGCATAAAGCAAAATACCACATGCTCTCACTTATAAGTGTGAGCTAAACGACGAGCACACATGGAATAGAAAGTGGAATAATAGACAATGGATACTCAGAATGGTGGCGGGAGTTGGAGGAGGGTGAGAGATGAGAAATAACTTGATGGGTACAATATGCACTATTCAGGAGAGGGTTACAGCACTATGCTACCGATCTATGTAACAAAACGGCACTTGTACTCCTTAAATAAATAATAATAATAAATGTTAAAAAAACAAATTGAAATAACAAGGAAGTCCATGGTGTCCCAAAGACCATTTGTTAAAGGTGACATCACCTAAAATAGCTGAGTAGGGAACTAGAAAACACTATCCCACCACAAAGTCTATAAACAAGTTGGCAAAAACAGAATTAAATATTTTAGAATTCCAGAATCTAATAACGAAACTTACAACAACCAGGGGAATGCTGAATGAAGAAAGAAGCAGCTGGATTTCGATAAGTGAGCACTGTGGTATCATTCCTTACCCACTTACATCCTCTAATCCCCAGCTTGACAGTTGCCAAGAAGATGGCAGTCAGCATTTTTTACGCAGGTTACTCTAACCAGAGGGAGTGTGCAGGTCTTAGTTTCAAATAATTGTGTGTTTCGATCTGTCTTGTGGCTCCCTGAGCTATCAGTTCCAGGGTTAGCCTTTTTTTTGCCTGCCTCAAGGATTCCCCAGAAAGGAAGTGGTTTGCTTTAGTGGTGTTTGCAGAATGAATTTAAAGATGAATAAGACAAGAAATTATATACATGGTAAGCCATAGAGAGAACAAAAATATTTGGAAGGAAAAGTCTGGGGAAGGAGGTAGTTGAGAGAGCAGACTTTAAAATGTAAAATAAAACTACCAAAAGATATCCACTCATACTTGTGAGGATGGCTATTATTAAAAAGTCAAAAGATAACAAGTGTCATTCAGGGTATGAAGAAAAGAGGACCATTGTACACTGTTGTTGGAAATGTAAATTGGTACAGCCATTGAAAACAGTATAGATATTCCTCAAAAAATTAAAAATGGAACTACCACATGATTCAATTCTCTTCTTGGTGTGTAATCGAAGGAAAAAAATAAGAGTTTCAAAGAGATATTTACACTCCCATGTTCATTGCATCATTACAATAGCCAAAATATGGAAACAACAACCTAAGCATCCATCAACAGGTGAATGAAGACAATTATATATATGTTATACATTCCTTTACATACATATTATGGCTGTATATATGTATATAAAAATATTACTTGGCCTTGAAAAATAAAAGAGATCCTGCCACTTGTGATAAATGTGTTTACCTTGATAACATTATGCTAAGTAAAATAAGTTAGATGAAGAAAAGCAAATACTGTATTATCTCACTTATATGTGAAATGTAAAAAGAAAAAAGAAAAATATACTGTAAGAAATTTGAATGGGTGTTATCAGAGGCTGAAGGGTTAAGGGGAAAAGAGTATAAAGCAACAGGTATAAAATGAATAAGTACTAAAAACCTATTGTGCAATAGGGTGACTGCATCAATTATAATGTATTTTATACTTGAGATTTGCTAAAACAGTAGATCTCAAGTGTTCTTATCATACAAACACAAAAAATAGTGACTGTGATGTGGTAGATATGTTAATTTGTTTAACTGTGTTATTTCAAATGTATACATAAATCAAAACATCACATTTTGCACCCTGAATGTATATAATTGTTACTTGTTAATTATACCCTAATAATGACGTGAGAAAAACACCCATGATACCATGGACCCTTGAAACCCACCTGCATGCTTATCACTGGACACATGCTAGGATTATAGTTATGTGCTACTGAGCCCAGCCTAAATTTCAACATGAGATTAGAGGTGACAAATATCCAAACAACATCTTCAATGATACAGCTAGACATTAAAGACATTTCCAAAACTGAAAAACAAAATCACTCTGTTTATTATACTATTTGTTTGGAAGTAATAATCATCTTTCATAAATTATGTTTTTATTTTTGATATTTAGTGGACTTCTGTCATTTAAAATAAACTAAAAATTTGTATCTTAAGATCTCTAATAAGGTAAATGTTGATAGATATAATCTACACAAATAAAATGGATCTGTGGATTTTAAAAATTTGAAGACTTTAAAGTAGTATTCAGACCAAAAAGATTAAAAACTGCTGATACAAATTAATTTTCAAACAAGACATATTTACAATATAAGTTTCCCATTTGATGTCCATGGTATATCTCTACTTTTATTTATATAATGTTTTATGACTTTCCACAATATTTTATAATTATTCCTAATAGTTGCATGCTTTTTGACAGATTTTTTTCTTAATTTTTTTCTGTTTCTGTTACAAACTGTATTTTTTAACTTTTATAATGTCTCTTTGTTACCAATATATAGAAATATGACTGAATTTTATGTACTGCCAATCCAGCAAATGTCTTAAGCTCAATTATAACTTTTATAATGGTGTTTACATTCTTTTGGATATTTGTAATCATAGGCAAAAATTAACTATTATAGTCAAAAATAACATATTTTTCTACCTTTTCAATGCTTAAAATTTATTTCTTACTCTCACATAATTACATTAACTAGGATTTTCAGTAGAATACTAAGCAAACATATGAGAGTGCCTCACATTGTGCCTTAAATTTAGAGAAAGTTTCAAAAACTCTGCATTAATTATGATATTTACTGCAGGCATTTATTCCCAGGTTTATATTGTTAAATAAAGTTAATAAATGTCTTCCTACTTTTTAAAATAATAAATGAATGCTGAATGTCACCAAATAATTATTCTGCATGATTATAGTCAGGCTTAACTAAGCTATTGCTGTGTTACAAATAAAGCCCAAATATCTTTGTATTACCAGAATAAACAATTATATCTTACATTACATCATAATTTGAAACAGGAGAAATGAAAAGTTTTAATAATTCTATTATCTATTAATGATATTTTTGTGTTTTAAATTTAAAACTTCCCCTCAAAGAATATGCCATGGCAAGGCAACTTTACTCATGAACTCCTACAAATTCCTGCAGAAAAAAACGAGAGAGGGCCACACAAGATGGCAAAGTGGGCACAAACAGGAAGTGCTTCTCCCACCAAGAAAGAACAAGTTATCAAGAAAACCAACATAGATTAGGCATATCTTTAGAGAGAAAATACCGAGTGAATGGAGAAGTGACACTGAGACTGAGAAGGGAGGAAGCTAGGAACCTTCATGGGGTACCCAAATGCTATGGCTAGTTCCTGGACCTGAACAGTTCCTGAAGAAGTGGTGAGTGAGGGGACTGAGGAATAGCCCACTCTCACCATGGACCTCTGAATTCCCAGCTACAGGGCCCCCACATTTTCTATTGACAGCTGAGCTCACAGGGGCATCTGCCTGGGGAGTAGGCAGAGACAGGGCTTCAGCTAAAACGGAGCGCAGCAGCTTTTGTGTGCAGGGCAGCTCTGGTGGAGCATGGTCATTGGTACCCATCCCACAGGGGTCCCCACCTCCCTCTGAGAGGCTCTAGTCCCAGCTGATTAAGAGGCCAGGAAAAAGTGAGGCCAACTTCCCCATGGGACAAAGATGCATCTGTTCTGCAGGGCTTCCTGACAAACAGCTCCTCCCATGGCCCCTGCCTAGCTGCCTCATAGGAGTTCCTGCACAGTGCAGCATGTGACTCACAGCGTAAGTGCTTTGCTTCATCTGAGTACTTTCCCAGCAACCTGGGAGCACTTTGGATATCCCAGAACAGCTGGAGCCCAACTCCAAGCTACAGGCCATCTCAGGGCCCCAGGGCTGCAGTGTGCAGCTTGGGAATGCTGAGCCAAGATTTGTGACTTGCACTGAAGTGGGATAGGAGTCCCTACTCTCAGAGCAATTAGCGGAGCAAGAAGTGTGTGTTAAGTGGGTGAGCATAGGAGCAGAGTGTAACTCACTCCACAAGGCCAGTCCAGAAGGTACAAGAATTCACCCAAGAATAAAGATCCTATACAGAGCCTCTGAAAGCAGCAAGAAATGAAACCAAATGACTATACTCAACTTACATCACAGTTAAAGAAAAACCAGCCCCCTCCCCCAACAATGAGAAAAAAATCAGGGCAAGAACCCTGGAAGTTCAACAAGCCAGAGTATCCTCTAACTTCAAAATAAGCCTACTAAACCAACAGCAATGGTCATTAACCAGACTGGAATGTCTGAAATGACAGGCATAGAATGCACAATCTGGATGGCAAGAATGCTCTTTGAAATCTGGGAGAAAGGTGAAACACAATCCAAGGAATCCAGTTAAAGAATCCAAGAGCGAAAAGATGAAGTAGTAATTGTAAGAAAGAACCAAATTGAATTTCTGGAACTGAAAAATTCACTATAAGAATCTCATAGCACAACTGGAAGAATTAACAGCAGAATAGACCAAGCTGAGGAAAGAATCTCAGAGCTTGAAGACCACCTTTTCAAATCAACTCAGACAAGCAAAATTTTTTTAAAACATTAATAATGAGTAAAACTTCCAAGAAATATGGGAATATGTATAGAGACCAAACTTATGATTCATTTTCATTCCTGAGACAGGAGAATAAGTTAGGAAATTTGACAATATATTTGAGGATACAATGCAAGAACAATTTTTTCAATCTTGCTAGAAAGGTTGAAATGCAAATTCAAGAAACACAGAGAACATCAGCTAGATACTCTACTAGATGACCATACCCAATGCATGTAGTAATCAGATTCATCAAGATCAATAAGAAAAAAACAACATTAAAGGTGGCTAAGAGGAGGGTCAGGTTTTATACAAAGAGAAATGCCTCAGGCTAAAAGCCAACCTCTCAGCAAAACCTTTACAAGCCAGAATAGATTGGAGGCCTATTTTAAGCACCATTAAAGAAAATAAATTTTAACCAAAAATTTTGTATCCTGCCAAAACAAGCTTCATGAGTGAAGGAAATAAAAACTTTCTCAGACAAGCAAACACTGAGAGATTCATTAAAACTTGACCAGCCTTGCAAGAGGTTCTTAAGGGAGTGTTAAACATGAAATCAAAAGAATAACATCTGCTAACATGAAAACTCACTAAGCCACATAGCCCACAGACACTATAAAGCAACTGAACAATTAAGTATACATAACAATCAGCTGACAACACAATGATAGGATCAAAATCTCACATATCTATACTAACCCTGAAATTAAGTGGACAAAATGCCCCGCTTAAAATATATAAAGTGGCAATCTAGATCAAAAGATAATAACCAACCATCTACTGTCTTCAAGAGACTATCTCACAAGTAATAACACTCACAGGCTCAAAGTAAAGGGGTGGAAAAATATGAACCATGAAAACAGAAACCAAAAAAGAACAGGAGTCACTGTTTTTATATTAGATAAAGCAGACTTTAAACCAAGAATTATTAAGAAGGACAAAGAAAGGCATTACATGATGATAAAGGGTGTAATTCAGCAAGAACACTTAACTATCATAAATATATATGCACTCAACATTGGAGCACCTAGATTCATAAAGCAAGTTCTCCTTGACCTATGAAAAAATTTGGATAATCACACAATAATAGTAAAAGATTTCAACATCTCACTGACTATGTTAGACAGATTATCAAGGTTGAAAACTAACAAAGAAATTCTGAACTTAACACTAGGGGGAAAACCAGCTAGCAGAAGAAAAGAAATAACTAAAACTAGAGGAGAACTGAACAAAATTGAGGTGCAAAAATTCCCGCAAAGATCAATGAAACCTTTTTTCAAAAGAATCAATGAGATTGATAGACTGCTAGCTAGATTGACAAAGAAAAAAATAGAAGATCCAATTAAGTTCAATCTGAAATGGCAAAGGTGACATTACAAGCCATCCCACGGAAACAGAAAAGGTTTTCAGAAACAATTATGAACAAATGTATACACTCAAATTAGAAGCTTAAATTAGAAAAGCTACATGGATAAATGCCTGTAAACACACAACCTCCCAAGATTGAGCCAGGAAGAATATGAACCCCCTGAACAGACAAATAACAAGTTCCAAAACTGAATTAATAATTTTTAAAACCCACCAACTAAAAACAGCCCTGAACCAGATGGATTCACAACCAAATTCTATCAGATGTAGAAAGAAGAACTCGTACCAATCCTACTGAAACTATTCCGAAAATCAAGTTGAAGGGGTAACTTCCTACTCATTCTGTAAACTCATCATCAGCCTGACACCAAAATCTATCAGAGATACAATGAGAAAATTAAACATCTGGCCAATATTCCTAATAAACCTACACACAATAATTCTCAACAAACTGAAGCCAGCAGCACATCAAAAAGATAATACACCACAATCAAGAAGACTTGATTCCTAGAATGCAAAGCTGGTTCAACATATGCAAATCAATATAGATTATTTGGCACTTAAACAGATTTAAAAGCAAAAATCATATGATCATCTCAATAGACACAGAAAAAGCTTTCAGTAAAATCCAACATAGCATCATGATAAAAACCCTCAACAGACAAGGCATCAAAGGAACATACCTCAAAATAATAAGAGTCATCTATGACAAACCCACAGCAATATCATAGTACATGGGCAAAAGCTGGAACCATTTCTCCCTGAGAACTGGAACAAGACAAGGATGCCCTCTCTTACCATTCTTATTCAATATAGTACTGGAAGTTCTAGCCAGAACAAGAGAATCAGACAAGAGAAAGGATTAAAAGCCATTCAAATACAAAAAGAAGCCAAACTATATCTCTTCATTAATGATGTGATTTTATACCTGGAAAACCTTAAAGGTTCTGCCAAAAGATTCCAAGAACTGGAAAAGAATTGTATTAAAGTTTCAGGATCCAAAATTAATGTACAAAATCAGTAGTATTTCTATACACCAATAATATACCAATAATGTTCAAGATGAGAGCCAAATCAAGAATGAGATCCCATTTGCAATAGCCATAAAATATTGAAATGCTTAAAAATAGAGTCTACCAAAGAAGTGAAATATTTCACAGGGACTACAAAATACTGCTGAAAGAAATCAGATACAACACAAATAAATGGAAAATATATTCCATACTCATGGACTGGAAGAATTAATATCATTAAAATGGCCGTACTGCTCAAAGCAATTTATAGATTCAGTGCTATTCCTATTGAACTACCAATGTCATATATCACAGAATTAGGAAAAAAACTATTATAAAATTCATATCGGACCAGAAAAGATCCTGAATAACCAAAACAATTCTAAGCAAAAATTGCAAGCTGAGGGCACCACACTACCCAAAACTATACCAAAAGGCTACCATAACCAGAACAGCATAGTATTGGTATACAAATCGACACATAGACCAATGTAACAGAATTGGAAACCCAGCAATAAAGCTGTACACTTAGAACCATCTTATCTTTGATAAAGCCAATAAAAACAAGCAATAAGGAAATGACTCTCTATTAAATAAATGATGCCAAAATAACTAGCTAACCATATGTAGAAAAATGAAATTGGACCCCTAGCTTTCACTATATACATAAAGTAATTCAACATGCATTAAAGATTTAAATATAACACCTCAAACTGTGAAAATCCCAGAAGAAAACCTAGGAAATACCCTTCTCAAAATTATTCTTGGCTTTTATTTTAGATACAGGGGATACACATGCAGGTTTGTTACATGGGTATATGGAATTTTCAACTAAGTCCCCAAAAGCAATTTTAACAAAAACAAAATTTGAAAAGTAGGACCAAATTAAACTAAAGTGCTTGTGTACAACCAAAGAAACTATCAACACAGTGAACAGACAACCACAGAATGGGAGAAAATATTTGCAAACTATGTATTTGACAAAGATTTAATATACAGAACCTATGAGGAACATAAACAATTCAACAAACAAACAAGCAAGTAACCCCTTTAAAAAATGGTCAAAAGACATGAAAAGACACCTATCAAAAGAAGACATACAAGCAGCCAATAAACATATGAAAAAATGCTCATCATCACTAATCATCAGAGAAATGCAAGTCAAAATCACAATGAGATATCTTACTCCACTCAGAATAACTATTTTTTAAAAACCAAATACTAACAGATGCTGGCAAAGAAAAAGGAATGTTTATACATTGTTTGTGGAAATGTAAATTAGTTCAGTCACTTTTGAAAACAGTTTGGGGATTTCACAAAGAACTTAAAACATAGGTGCCATTCAACCCAGTATAGCCAAAAGAAAATAAATATTAATAATTCTACCCAAAAGACATATGCACTTGTATGTTCATCACGGCTATTCATAATAGCAAAGACAAGGAATCAACGCAGGTGCCCATCAATGGTGGATTAAATAAAGAAAACGTGGTACATACGCACTATAGAATGCTACACAGACATAAAAGGAACAAAATGATTTCCTTTGCAGCAACATGGATCCACCTAGAGACCATAGTCGTAAGTAATTGACACAGGAACAGAAAACTGAATACTGCATGTTCCCGGAAGTGGGAGCTAAACATTGGGTACTCACGGACATCTTTAAAGATGAGAACAATAGACAGTGTGGACTAACTGGGAAGTAAGGACTGAAAAACTGTCTATTGGGTACTATGCTCGCTACCTAAATTATAGGATGCATTCTCCAAACCTCAGCTACATAATATACCCATGCAACAAACCTGCATGTGTACCCCCTGTGTCTAAAATAAAAGTCAATATTTTTATTATTTCATTTTATTCTATTTTCTTATTTATTTATTTATTTATTTATTTATTTATTTATTTTATTTATTTATTTTGAGACAGAGGCTCACTCTGTCACCCAGGCTAGAGTGCAGTGGCATGATCTTTGCTGCTTGCAACCTCTGCTTTCTGGGTTCAAGCAACTCTCCTGCCTCAGCCTCTCCAGTAGCTTGGATCACAGGCACAAGCCACTATGCCCAGTTATTATTATTATTTTTTTTTTTTTGTATTTTTACCAGAGATGGGGTTTCACCATGTTGGCCAGGCTGTTCTCGAACTCCTGACCTCAAGTGTTACACCTGCCTCAGCCTTCCAAAGTGCTGGGATCACAAGCATGAGCCACTGCACCTAGCCAATATTTTTTAAATTATAAAAATAATATGCTTAATTTATAAAAAGAGTAAAAGCAGAGAAAACCCAATAGGCTTTATAATGTTAGTATAAATTGATATCAAATCTGGATAAAGAAATTATGAGATCAGAAAATACCTCCCATTAATGTAGATGTGAAATTAATAAATAAAATTTTAGCAAATTTAGTTTGGCACTATATACAACTATAAATACCTCATGATTAAGTTGTATTTATTCCACAGTTGGTTTAATATTAAAAAGTCAATGTAGTTCATCATATTAAAAAGACAAAGGCAAAATACCATTATACTCACAGACAAAAAATAAAGCATTTGATAAAATTAAGGAACTAGAAATGAAATTCAGAAAACTAGAAATAAATTGAAGCCTTCTTAATCTGTTAGAAAATATTTACAAGAAAATGATCTTAGCAAATTGCAGAACAGGAAATGCAAAACCTCATTCTCAGGCAGAGACATTGATTTAACTACCATGTCTGGTCCATGAAGACTTAATGAGAACTCTAGAAATCAATTAAGAGTTGTAGTATCCCAGACAATTTCAAAGACACAAGCATCCATAATGAAATGGTCAAATCACAGAAAAAAAACTAAGAAGGAATACGAAGAAATGGGGCAATATGAGTTAAACAATGGATTAAGATAAATCTTAGGAAACTGATCCTAATGTAAAGGAGGTATATAAATTACTTGAAAAAGAATTCAAAATTTATTGACCTGAGGAAACAAAAAAGTAGTCAACAAAACAAAAACACCAACAAAGAGGTACTATAGAAGGTATTAAAAAAGCAAAGAATTCTAGACATGGGAAATACAATAACTGAACTGAAAAATTCAGTAGAGTGGTTTAACAGCAGACTTGATTATGGAGAAGAAATTGAACTTGAAAACAAGTCATTTGAGATTATCAAGTCAGGGAAGAAAAAAGTAAAAGGAATGAGGGAAGCAAAGAAGGCCTAAAGGACTTATGGGACACCATCAAGCATACCAAGTCATGAATTATAGAAATACAAGAAGGAAAAGAGAGAGAAAGAGAGAATGGAACAGAGAGTTTATTTGAAGAACTAATGGCCAAAATCCTAACAAATATGAGGAAGGAAATGAAAATTAAATTTTAAGGAATTCAAATGCTCCAACAAGGATGGACTAAAACAGATCCACACTGAAACACATTAAAACAAACTGTCAAAATTAAAGATAGAGAGGATTTTGAAATAGCGAGAGAAAAGCAATACACTACATACAAGGGAGCTTTCCTAAGATTATCAGAAGATTTCTCAGTAGAAACATTTTATGCCATAAGGACATGGGAGCGTATATTTAAAATACTGAAAGAAACTATCTGCCAACCAATAGCAGTATATCTGTCAAAGCTGTCCTCAAAAATGAACGCAAAATAATTACTTTCTCAGAAAAAAGTTTTAAAAGCTGAGGACTTCATCACTACTAGACCTGACCTCATAAGAAATGCTAAAAAAAAAAAAAAAAAAAAAGCCCTTCAAGTGGAAATAAAAGAACATGTTTTATTTTTATTAATTTTTTATTTTATGTTTATTAATAGACTGCAATACAAAAACATGAAAGAATAAAGCTCTCTGGAAATGGAAATACATTGGAAATGGAAATACATAGACAAATATAGGCATATGTAATGCTCTAATGGTGGCATATACATCACATTATTCTAGTGTAAAATTTAAAAGACAAAAGCATAAAAATCACTATATAAAACTAGTTAATGGATACAAAATAGAAAAAGGTAGAATTTGTGACACCAATATAAAATGGAGGGGAAGATACAAATGGAGTAGAGTTTTTGTATGCAATTGACGTTTAGTTGTTATCAATTTAAAATAGATTTTTGTAACTATAAGATCTTCTATGTAACCCTCATGGTAACTCCAAAGAAAATACCTACAGAAGACACACAAAAGAAGCTGAGAAAATAAATCAAAGCAAATCACTACAAAAAAAAAAAAAATCAACAAAATACAAAGGAAGGCAGCAAAAGAAGAACAAAATAACTACAAGACATACACACACAAAAAAAATCAACAAAATGACAACAGTAAGCCTTTCCCTATCAGTAATCAGTATGAAGTATAAATGGATTAAACTACCCAATCAGAAGACATAGAGTGGTAAGTGAAAAAAGAACAACAACAACAACTATGATCCAACTAGAAATGATCTAGAAGAAGTACATTTTATAGAAGGACACTCAGAGGCTATAGGCTGAAAGTGAAAGGAGAGTGAAAGGAATAAGATATTCCATGCAAATGGGAAACAAAATAGAGGTGGCCATGCTTATATCAGACAAAAATGCATGTAAGTCAAAAATAATTCCAAGAGACAATGAACAACATTATATAAAGCCAAAAGGATCACTTTATCAAGAAGATATCACAATGATAAATATATATGCACCTAACATAAGAGCATCCAAATATATGAAGCAAACATGGACAGAATTTAAGAGAGGAACAGATAATAATAACAGTAAGAGATCCCAATACCACTTGGCAGGGTGTGGGTCTATCACTGGGATCAAAAGGCTACATAGGTAGTAATAAAGTTTCTCATGTTTCTTTGAAAAAATAAATAAATAA
Organism: Piliocolobus tephrosceles; assembly: GCF_002776525.5. NCBI lineage: Eukaryota > Metazoa > Chordata > Mammalia > Primates > Cercopithecidae > Piliocolobus > Piliocolobus tephrosceles. The sequence continues at coordinate 37,923,613 of NC_045441.1, forward strand.
TGAATAGAAAAACTATGACGATCAATGAGGAAACAGAAGACTTGAACAACACCATAGACCAATTGCAACTAACAGACGTATACAGAATACTCCACTTAATAACACCAAAATGGCACATTCCTCTCAAGTACACATTCAACATTCTCCAGGATATGTCATATGTGAGGCCATAAAAATGTCTTAACAAATTTAAGAAGATCAAAATTATACCAAGAGTCTTCATAGACCACAAAGGAATCAGTAGCAAAGGAATCAGAAGAAAAAGGAAAACGGTAAAATTCACAAATATACAGAAATTGAACACGATATTCTTAAACAAGAACAATGGGTAAAATAATAAATCACAAGGAAACTTAGAAAATATCCTGAGACAAACGAACATTAAAACACAACATACCAAAACCAATGCAGCAAAAAAACTTATAAGAGGGGAATTTATAGAGGTAAACACCTACTTTATTTTTTATTTTTTAATTTTTTTTTTTGAGATGGAGTTTCGCTCTGCCACCCAGGCTGGAATGCAGTGGCACAATCTCGGCTCACTGCAAGCTCTGCCTCCCAGGTTCACACCATTCTCCTGCCTCAGCCTCCCCAGTAGCTGGGACTACAGGCGCCCACCACCATGCCCAGCTAATTTTTTGTATTTTTAGTAGAGACAGGGTTTCACCATGTTAGCCAGGATGGCCTTGATCTCCTGACCTTGTGATCCACCAGCCTCAGTCTCCCAAAGTGCTGGGATTATAGGCGTGAGCCACCGTGCCTGACAACACCTACTTTAAAAATGAAGAAAGATCTCAAAAAAACCACTTTTAAATTTCAAGAAACTAGAAAAAGAATAAATTAACCCAAAAGTCAGCAACCAGAAGAAGATAAAGATAGGGCAGAATAATAACGAATAGAAAAACAACAGAAAAATTAAGTGTTTTTTTAAAAAGATCAGCAAATTTGACAAGCATCTAGTAGATGAACTAGAGAAAAAAGAGAATGTTTACACAACAAAAACCAGAAATGAAAAAGAAGACATAGTCACCAATGCTGCAGATATAAATAGGATTATAAGAGACAAACTGTGAATAACTATACAGCGATGAGCTAGATAATCTAGAAAAATGGGTGACTTTCTAGAAACATGCAACCTAACAAGACAGTTGTAAAACACCCAAGTACCCGACAAAAATAAAATGGAAGCACCAATTGTGTTATAATATCACAATAGACTACTATTGAGAATGAATGAGTTACAGCTACAACAACATGCTTATCTACAACAAATATGATGATGAGCAAGAGCAGCCAGACACAGAAGAATGAATTTTATATGGTAAGTACAAAACAAAGGAAATTCTTATGTGCTGTTAAAAGCTGGGCCAGTATTTATTTTGTGGAGGGTCGTGGGACTGAGAGGCACATGATGTGTAGGTTCTGATGATATTCTGGATTCTGATGATATTCTGACAGTTATTATAAATATGGCTTTTCAGTTTGGAAACTGCTTATGATACACACGTACAATTAAACAACTTTCAGAAATTTTAATTAAAGTCAAAATAATTAATTAATACTATCTATGTGGGGCTGGGCACGGTGGCTCAAGCCTGTAATCCCAGCACTTTGGGAGGCCGAGACGGGCGGATCACGAGGTCAGGAGATCGAGACCATCCTGGCTAACACGATGAAACCCCGTCTCTACTAAAAAATGCAAAAAAACTAGCCGGGCGAGGTGGCAGGCGCCTGTGGTCCCAGCTACTCTGGAGGCTGAGGCAGGAGAATGGCGTAAACCCGGGAGGCGGAGCTTGCAGTGAGCTGAGATCTGGCCACTGCACTCCAGCCTGGGCGACAGAGCGAGACTCGGTCTCAGAAAAAAGAAAAAAAAAAAAAAAATACTATCTATGTGGACAGATCTCTCTCTCTAGAGCATATGTGATTTTTCCTGATCCCAGATTCACATATCTACCTAATTACTCAATACTTTCATTTCCATTGTGTATCAAATAGACATCTCAAAATGAGTATTTCTAAAGATTCTAAAAATTTAATCTTTAGATTAAATCCTGAAATTTAATCCTAAACATACTTTACTTGTAGCCACTCCCATTTCAGCTGATGTCTACTTCATCCTTCCATTCATCACGGCAAAAATCATGAAGTCATTATTGACTCTTCTTTTTCTCACTTGCACTTGACTCCATCTGCTCAGGAAATAGTGTTGGCTGTACTTTCAAAGTATATTCATATTTCCACCTATTTCCTCCTCCAGTGTTTACACCCTGGTCCAAGTCACCGCAATTTCTTGCCTAAATGACTACAAAGGTTTGATATCCCTGTTTTTACTCATGTTCCTTCCCATTTATTCTCAGCACTGTGGATATGATCCCGCTAAAATATGAGTTGGAGTCAGTTAACACCTGACATTGAATCTCCTTTTCACCTCTTGCAGAGGTTTAAAAAGATTGGCACAATCTCTTCCTTGCTACCTCTTTGTCGTATCTCCTACTTCCCTCTCCATTGCTTTAAAGCCACATTAGCCTCTTTGCTGTTCCTTAAATATGCTAGACATAAGTGTCCAGGCCTTCATGAAACTGCTTCCCCAATCATTGATATTGCTTCTTCTATCCATTAAGTATCAGTTAGATGGACTAGCCCGTCTTCACACGTGCTTCTTTAACACTCATTGACCTTATGTCCTAAAACTGTGAAATAGATCAATGTATTACATTATATTTAGAATGTCTGCCCAAAGAACACTGATATTAAGGTAAAAAAATAATTGTATTTTCCATCATGAATTTTACTCAGTTTACAACATGAAATTGTATAATATGTACCAAATGACAGTGTTGTCCAAATAATAGGCTTTCAGAATTATTATCATGAACTAATACCAAAACCAAATTCTTCCAACTTGCCATATGTAAGTCACTGTAGAAAGGTTTAAAATATAATTAGATAATAAATGGAATACATTATCAATACATTCTCTGAAACACAGATAGATATTAAGTCCAAATCCCCAATATTTAATCCTATCCTACTTCTGTCCCTTCAAAATGGAAGGGAGAGGGAGATAAACACAAATATCATTATATCTAAGCTTTGGCCCCAAACCCAGGTTAAGAAGCATTAGCAATTTTCCTCTACAATGAGAGACTCTAACTACATGTATTCTGTGTGTTAATCACAGTACTATGATTACTACCTCTAGAGACAGATGAACCATGCAGAGCAGAACCTGCAGAAATACTATTTGTCAAGATTAAGTAGATGTAAACTACCTGCCTCAGGATGGTTCCTGTTTTGTCTTTCTAAAGTCTGGAGAGAGCACATGTTGTGTAATGAAAGGGGATCCAGATTTATTTTTACCCATCAACTCAGAAACCAAAGAAATGGAAAGCACTAGAAGAAAGATAAAGGAACGATGAGCAACAGTGAGTATGTACATGTGACATATTATCCTACTAGACTAGCACCAATGTAGGGTATTTGCAATCTATCTCTGAATCTACATCACTGATAAGATATAGCACTCTGATTATCCTTTAATTTAAAGGATAAAATCCTTAATTTAATATCTTTATGCAGTGAAGCATAAGATGAGGTCAGGGAGAATAAAGGAAAGCAAAGGCAGCGCACCATTAGCTTGACAAACACAATCATGGATTAACCTTACTCTCTCTCTACACTGCCTAATCAGACCCAACCTTAAGGGCTCAGTCTTCCTTGCTCCCGGTATGAAATTTGGGTATGATTTTTCTGGTGACTCTCAGATAAGAATGCAGTGGCCCCTTCAATCAGCCTTTTGTCTGTGGATATTTTTCAGGCATAAGTCTGACACCTGTCTACTTTGAAACACAGCAAATATGTTTACTTTTCTTCAAACAGTGTCCTTGGAATCCTTCTCAGAACGTTGAGGTGATAGAAACATGGGTCTCACAGCACACTGGCAAATTTTACCAAAGAAATCTCCCTTCTGATAACTTCAGTTTCAAGATTTTGATCCCTGCAGAGGGCATGAGATTATGGGTTTCAAAACTCTTTTTTTGACCATTGTCTTTGCACGTATTGCATCAGTCATATTTGGGGATGTGAGAATACCTGCAGCTCTTCTTGCCTGGGGGGACTAAGCCAATTCTATGTTCCATTTTACCATCCTATTCAGAGGCATAAGCAAATTCCGCTAGTTGGACTCATTATGTGAGCCAGTAAGAATGACCTACAGGATCAGGACTGCGACTGACTTTAACCTTCATACATATTCACAATCTTGCCCAGGCTTTGGTGGGGAGAGGGTGAGGGGGATGTGTTTCTTTTTAATGGATGTGTAGCCTTGGGTATATCTGGTACATCTCTGCACTTTAGTTTCTATATATATAAATCATGGCTTACAATGTCTGTTTATTACAATGTCTGTGAATTTAATGGAGCAACAAGCATTAACAGTTTTCCTATACAGTGAGAGACTCTAATTACATATATTCTATGTGTTAAACATGGTACTCTGAGGCATAAAGAATGAAAAATAAGTCCTAAATTCATATCATAATTACCCAGCAGAAATTTTCATCTAATGCAATTATGTCGGGAAAAAATCAAATGTGTGCATATATATACATACATATATATACACATATGTACATATACATATACATACATACATATGTACATATTTGTATGTATATGTGTACATATGCGTGTGTATATGCATATATATGTGTGTGTATATATATATTCAGTTTCCAAATAAAGAATATTAGCATTTTATTCTTTCATTTAAAAATGACAGCCCTGCAGAGCTGCCTGTTCCTACTCCAGCATTTTCTAATACCCTTTTCCAAATTTCTTATGAAGAAAAGGAAGCACCCCATGTTTTAGGTCATGGTTCCTTTGTTCAAGTTCCCTGCTTTCTGTTAGTGAACAGGAATTGGGGCAAAGTTCTGGGAAACTAGCAGATGGCAAAGCAAAGCAGTATTTCCAACTCCCGACTCCAATCTCTCCCAATTCTAAGATAACATTTTTTTCTACACTTCTCTTAACCTCAATATATTTGCATAGGAATGTCAACAAAGTTTTCTCTCAAAATGTTCAGGCACTGGAAATGAAAACATTCTTTTTAGCAAAGTGGCAATACATTGTGTAGATAAGTGGCTATAACTAAACATTAAAATGATAATATGACACAATCTTCTTTTATCATTGAGTCTTCAGTAAGTTGTTTCAAGGACATTTCCCTTGTTTTTCTGAAGAGCAGTAGTTTCAAACTAGATGCTATTATATTCACTTGTTAAATGTCACACCATTATAAAGCCTTTGAATATTTAAATATTCAACCAGAAACTGGTGCTATGTATTCCTCAAAATCAATGAAATGTTTAAAACAACCAAAAAAAGTACAATTATTTTTTACTAGAACTATGGTTGATGTTTTAGTTTTATATCTTTATTATTAGGATCTAAAGTTTAAAAGTTCTTAGATCTCTTTTGTGTGGGGCCAGTGACAAGAACTGGGAAGGTGGAAGACCTGTCTCCTAAGCCTGGTGTAAGAAAGTGAGTATGGTTTTTAAAACATAAGGAATTCTAACTGGAATATATGAACTGTATGGCTGGGAAGACATTACCCTCTGACGTTAATCCTCAATACTTGTCAAGGTTTTATGATGTTTGAAAACCATGTCATTTTTAAGCTTTGTATGTCTGTATACCAATGACAGATTGTTCTGTTTTTCTAATGGCTAGGAATAGAATTTAGATTTCTGGGGAAATATAGACAATATGAAAGAAAGAGTTCAAACTGGTCTTTTATCTTTCATGTTTCCCCCCCCCCAATCCAACCAATTTTCCTATTAATGGAAATGAGGTGCATCTTCCATTGTTCATTTACTAATTCTTTCATTTATCCACCACTTATTTCTTGAGTTCACTGTTTCATGTAGGATTCTAGACACCTGAGATATTTCCTGCTGTTTTCAGATCCACTGATGCTTCTATGTTGGTTTGTGGTAGATTCATGACCTCATCTGAATTCTGTCACAATGTTTTATCTTGTTTATCAAATTCAGGCAATTAGACTCTAGGCTTTCTACTCCTGTGTGCCATCTGCATCAGCTGTACTTACTTGGTACCTACATAAAATAAGTTTAATCTCTAGAGTATCATCAATTTCCAACCTTGGTGGGCCATGCATGGTGATATGACTCCGGAGCTTCTGTTCTGTCATCTGGCAACTTCCCTCTGCAAGAGAAGATGTGAAGGGAGCAAGAGGGGAAGGATGGAGATGAGTTCTTATGCCCTCCACTTTTCTAATTGCTTACCTCAACATTTTTAGTAATCTTCCAAAGAGAAGAATAGAACTGTGTGCTACAATAGGAGGAAAGAGAAAGAATGAGATAGAGAATATTCTCCATGTCTCTGTACCAATTTTCGGTTCCCCCATACCAACAGCTCCAGTAAGCCCCAGGTTTTGAGCCCAGAAGTTCCATGTCATGAAGAGGGTGGAAATTCTGAAGCCACTCTGCACCTGTTCTCAGAGTGGTTTTGAAACTCCCAGAAGTCGTAAGCAACATCTTCTACACATGATAGGACTATTTGGATTGTTTGAAAACAGGCAAGAATTTTGGAACACAAGAGAAGAGGAGTAAAAAAAAAAAGAATTACTTGCCTTCTTGCCTTCTGTTTGTCATTTTTCTAATTTCTTATAATGAATACTTTATTGTAGTCATTCGTCATAATAGACTGTACCTATTTCTTTGGGTAGAATGGGTTTGTCTGATAAATTGAGGTAGGAAGGATTCTAATTGCCACTGGTTTTTCACAGTTTTCCTTTATATTCTCTCTCCCTGAAACTTCTCATCTATGCTCATGACTTTAACTACAACATTTACACAGCAGACTTATCAAGATATATTGCCAAGCTAGATGACTCTTCATGATCTAGATTCATGATAAAAACTTATGATCTTTTCCCTGAAAAGAAAAAAATAATCTTCCAATGTGTTCTATCTTGATTAATGTCACCACCATCCATCATTTTATGCAATTCAGAAAGCTGGAACTAGTTTTGACACCACTCTCTACCTCATCTTTCAATTATAATCTATCATTAGGTTCTGGTATATTATTTCTAACAAATCTCTTTCTTTTTTTCCATCTACCTATCAGTATCCTGGTCAAAGCTATTGTGATCTCTCTCCTCTCGTGGAACAATCTAAGAGCCTCCAAAAGTCTCATATCTTAGCTTTATTCACCCTTAATTCCTTTCTACACATACACTAAAGATGTCATCTCAATCTCTAATGAGAATGTTCAATGGTCTTAATTGCTTATTATGATAAAGATCAAAAAACAATATCACCTATGATATCCCATGGGATCTGATGCTACAGCAATTATATTCTGATCATATGTCATTCTCCTAACTCTCAAACTTGGTCAGTTTTCCTAGGGGATCTCCCTTTCCAAAATCTTCAGACTTTCAAATCCTGTAATTATTTTGAGTCAATGCAATACATAATTTTCTAAGAAATGCAATATTTGTAGACTACTTGTACATTTTCCCTGTTTCATATAATTTTGTCATAAATTGGGTATGGGCTAAAACTATTAAAACTATTCCCAAAATTCTGAGTTTAAGGAACTTACTCTTAGTATCTTTATATAACAATAACAACAACAAAAAGCACCTGCCGTCAGAGCACTGGCTGTGTGCCAGTCACTTTTTGTGTTTATTGCTAGGGTGGTGGCAGTGTTGACATGAGCAGTAATTGTAATAGCAGCAGCGACCGCAGCACGTTTCCCACGGGGGCAGGCGCAACGCTATTGCTGCTGTTTGTGCTTCCACTCCAGCCACAAAACACGACTGAGGCATTGAGGTTCCCTGCCCATTTTAGAGGCTGGCAAACAGGACCGGAACCAGCTGGGAAGGTGCAGGGCTCTGTACCGCTGAGACCAGAGCACTCCCCAGCCGAATGCTGGTCGCTGCCCGAAACCGGGAGCAAACCGATCTCAGAAATGGCCACAGGGGTGGGTTTCTGTGTAGCTCAACGCCCGTCTAAGTCCAAGGAAACTCTGGGAGTGGGAGAGTAAGAGAAACGACTAGCAGCTAGCTCCTCATGCCACTCCTGCAGCCCCTTCGGGAGAGGTGTGGTGTTAGAGAAGCCAGGTCCTAGGGGACGGGACCAACATGCCCTAGGGACGCCGAGCTGAGCTTACCTGATACTTGATGGAGAGACCCTAAGAAATATAAATGAGCTAGAAATATAAATGAGCAATTAGCAGCCCTGAGGACCCAACTGCGTGACTGGCACCCAGGAACTACCCTCTCCATCTGCAAGAGGTTTTTTAAACTATGTTCTCGGGTGGTTAGTCCGGCCAGCCTCAGGCAAGGAGATTCTATGAAAAAGGTGTTCATATCAAACCTATATTTCCACTCTAACAAGTTTTTAATTTGGCATTTTGCTAGTGGATACACCTGCTGCATTTTCTGGTGAAAATCTCTGTTCAATTTAGAAATCCCACGTGTTCGCTGTTGTTCTCACTGTTAAGCACACGCCTGGGCCGGGGAGGCACTGCCCTTCCTGGCTGGCGGCCGCAGTACCCGCTGGCTGAGGAAAGTGCGCCCCGGCCGCTGAGATGGAGCCGGCCCGGCCCCAAGGCCCCATGGCTGTTCTAGGAAGGGGGAGGTCCACAGGGCGGCTCCTGATGCCCTGGCTCAGAAACGCAACCTGAGCCGGAAATAAGCGATGAGGGAGTTGTTTCGCGGTGTAACTACCAAAGAGGACTGATAGGCTTTACTTTCGATTCTGAAATCTCCCTTAATTCTGGGAGTAACAAACCCGATCCCTCACCCCTCCCAGAGTTCCCTCCTTTTCTCTTCCATGGCACCTGCTGATTTAGTTGTCATGTGTACAACTCTGAGTTCAGTAAACTGTCAGCTCCCTGGAAGTAGGGGAAGTTGCCTCTTCGCAGTGTGGCTGTCAGCCAGCCAGAGACTGTGTCCTGGGATTATGACTCGAGTCTGGATGAAGATTGCTCGGGCTGTAATCCCAACTGTGCCTTTTACTATGCTATCTTGGCCGAATATTTCAACTTCTTGCCTCAGTTTTCTCTCCTGCAAAGTGGAGATGACAGTATAAACTCCTTCAGGGTTATGGTGAGGGTTTCACAAAATGACACCTACAAAACACAGCAGACTTTGACATGTAGTATGTACTTAATAAATGTTCTATAAATATATGGAACACAGTACCCAGCACATTCTTTCTGACAGAGAATGTCAGAAAGTATTTCATGAATTAAGCAAGCAATCAATCAATTAGTCATACTAAGAAAAAACTAGAAAGTAAGAAGAGGAAGAAAAGTTAATGAGTCATAAAGTATCCACATACTTGATGGAGAGGCCCTAAGAAATATAAATGAGGTAGGTTTCTCTAATGCCAATAAAAAGCAGACATTTGAGAAAATTCATTATCTCTTCTAAATTGTATTCATAATTTTGTGTTCATTTACTCAAAATGGCTTCAAATTATGTAAGTATCAGGTGTCTCAGAACCTGGATATACCCTGCCTGGCACCTTTTGTTAAAGAACTGACATTTTTGGAATTTGTTCAGTGCCTCTCTATTTTATAAGCACAAAATGGGGAACTTCCCCTTTCCCCATTCTTTGGAATAGCATTGAGTCTCATTTACTGTTGGGTGAACACAGCAAAGAAAAGAAATATGTAATGAGCTACAAACATGTCCTGAAGAGAACGAAGGATGCTGCTGTGCGAGCAAAGCCAAAATGCTGTGCTGGTGGCAGGCATTGTCCAGGAGCTGGAGCTGAAGGGACATGGGGTCCTTGTAGTCTGTGGGGTTTTGTTTATGTGACTGGAAACTCTGTTAAAATCTTAATCAGATTGGACTTCCATTCACTATTACATTGGGAAGTCATATCTCATGTCACTTGCCCATTCAACGCATAGTGACAATTACTGAAATTTAAAACAAACAAGCAAATATGTCCAAAGATTGCGGGACAAAACAGATCTGTATACTCATACTGCCACCTTCATTCCAAAGCCATAGCAATTATCAATAAAATGTAAGAAGAGAAAGTTGCCTATTTTTAATCTAAAATTCAAATGTTACTGTGTGTGCTATATTTTTCCTGTTAAATGTAGTAACTTATCAAGCATTTCTTATTTAATAAAGTGTTGATGGGCAGTAGTGAGAGGGGGACATTCAAGGACAGTTAATAAAAAATACAATTTAGATGACATTAAACCAGACAAAGACATATAAATAAACAAAACAATATGGGGAAGAAAAACACAAATTAGTGGTGGTTGCTGTAGATTTTTTTTTTTTTTTTTTTCAGTTTTTGTACTACAAAATTTAGAGGAGCACAATCAGTGTAGAACAAATTGGACACAAGTTTCATTGGGAGTAAACTGGCATTTTCCACGTAACATGCTAAGAATAGCCCAATAAGGAAATAAGCCATGCACAGGAAATAAACCATAATTGGAAGGAAGTCACCACCCATGGACTAGAGGCTAGCACATTAATGGCAGATATAGGCAGGAATTTTGTGCCACAAGGAATAAAGGAAAAAAATGAGTCATGGATGAACTCAAGATTGCTATTCAAGGTGCTTCTGTGACTGATGATCTATTTTTTCTTCCACTAACTCTAGTCATGTACATTGGTGAAAATTCTAGTATGTGTGTATGCTTTGTCTTCTATCAGCTTTACTGACTAGAAACAACTTGTATTGAAACAGCCAAGAACTCATTCTCCTGAAGCCTGTGCCTATTGGTCTGGGGTCACAACACCTCAGGCCACCAGTGCTTTCTATGCCCTTGCAGCCCTTTAGTTGCCCAAAGCAGAGAATAAAGAGAGAGATACCATCTCCATTCTACCCCAAGTACATATAAAATAATGATTGTAACATAGCATGACATAATAATCCCTGTAAACTCCAATGCCCGTATATACTAATCTCATCACTACAACTCATAGACAGTGAAAGGTAAGCCAAACCCACGCAGCTTGTTTGAAATTCTTACTCATGCTATAACTCTGCATGTTCAAGGTTTAAAGGAAATATTTACCAGGGTCACCCACAGTTACCTCCCTGTCAAAAAAAATTTGCTTATCACTGTCCCTCAATAGTTTTATTTCCAAGCAACAAGTTAACAGCCTTAGAATATCTATATGTTCTAGATTTACCTTGAAGGCATAGTTGATCTATTTTCTATTCTTTTCCCCATTGTATAGAGCACCCTTGATATAAGTAATTTCATTTTAGAAAAAAAGACTGCATCTTACATTTCAAAAGGCATCATACCAACAAGGACCAGAAGTTAGCCTAATCCATAGAGACTGTACCCAACTGCAGAAAAACGTAACTGGACATCAGCCCTCACCAGAGGACTCTGTGGCCATAAATAAAGCAGTACTTCACTAGCTCATGATGGCTGACTTGATAGACTCCCATATGGCTGTCACTTCTGATCAGCATTTGTTGGTCAAACGTTCTGTCCAAATCAAAAACTCTTCTTGAAAGCCACTGACTCCCACCCAGATCAAGCCATGGCACTATCCTTGTCCACATTACTCTTCCTGAACTAGTTCATTAACCCATTTTCCTATTTTATTCTCTCTTGACTTCATATGTTACTTTGTTTGATGTGGAATGCTTAATCTATAACATTTATACATTGATTAAGTATACTACTACATAAGGTTTGCAACACTGACTTGTGGAGTGGCTTGAGACTATGTGCCCACAGCTCTGACTATTGAGTGAAATGGTGGTACTAAGGAAAATTGCTCCCTTGGGAACTCCATGTAGCCCATGGCTTTTATGATTGAGATAGCATCACTAAAAGTCCGACCTTGTGAAAAGACACAAATGTGCATGGACCTGGTTATGTCTGATGTTGTGCCACTCACAACACTCATGAAACGAGTTTAGTTTCTGTTTGAAACATTTTGAAAATTGAAGCTGTCTGACTGTATTACCTTCACTCCTATCTCACTCTCATCACCTCATCCTGGATTACTAACATAAACTCTGTCACTGGTTGATCTCTCTTTGGTTTTCTCCCTATTACTCATTATTTTATTCATTCACTCTATTGCTCATTGATTCATACATTTGCATATTAATGCATCCACATAATATGAAATGTGTGTACTATGAATCAGGTACTGTTACATGCTTTAATTATCATAATCATACTTAGTTCATGTGCAAAATATTATTAATGTCCCCAATTACATGGGCAATACTAAGGTCAGTGATATTTTTATTAAAGTATGTCATATATATACAAATGTGAAATGAGATTAAATCCAAATTTCCTAATTTGAACTCTATCACATAAGAAAACTTTCCTACTCTGTTAGCAATCTATTTCAAAAGATTCTGGAAGAAAAACAAACATACAGAAAACACACAAATTTCAGGAAGACATGCATAGGGCAATAAGTTGGTAACAGGTGTAATTATTCATAGTGGGTTGAATTGTGTGCCCTTTCAACCAAAAGAAATATTCAGTTCCTAACTTGCTATAACTGTGAATTTGATCTTATTGGGAAAGAGGGTCTCTGCAAATGTAATTAAGTTAAGGATATCAAGGCCACACTGGTTTCAAGTTAGATTTTAACTCTTTGGTATCCTTGTAGGAGAAGGAAGGAGATTTGAGACCCAGAGAAACAGAGGAAGAGGCCATGTGAACATGGAGGCAGAGAGTGGAGAACAATCATGAAGTAAAAACCACCAAGGATTGCAGAAGTCACCAGAGGCTGGGAAAGAGGCCTGGCATGGATTCTCCCACAGAACCTCCATATGGAACCAGTACTGCCAACATCTTGATTTCAAATATCTGGCCTTAAAAACTGTGAATAAATAAATTCCTGTTAAGTCACTTGGCTTGTGGCTATTAGTTATGGCAGCCCTAGAACACCAATATGCTGTCTAACAGAAAATGTGTGGTTCCCTGTCCTGGACCAATATGTCAGATACATAATTTGTGTAAATTGTGTAAATTGAGCTCAAGAGAAGACCACCACCTTGGGAAGTAGCAGAGAGCCATTCTCCCTTCCTGTATTTCTGTCCCATTCTCCCTTCCTATATTTCTGTCTCTGGTCCTACAATAGGGCTCTCTGGCACACTGCTCTCTGTGTTAGAGGGTGTGAGGCAGGACATTCCTGTTCATGTGACTGTCTAGGTGGCTCTTTTTCAAGTCCAATTATTCCTATAGGTGGCTTTATTGAGTGTTAAATTATCCAATAAAGACACCGCTCTTCTCTTATGAGATTGTTATTTAAATTTTTAAAAATTTAATTATAAGATAGCCATCAAACAAAATAAGGTCTTTATTCATGAGGAAGTCTAAATGGGAGGATGTAGAATATGGTTACTCTAGAGAAAAACGGGCTAGCCGACTGACATCCCAAGCTAAACAGATGTGCACACACAGTTCCAGAGTCAGTGAGACTTCCTCCTCCCCAGGTACAGCAAATGGAGAAACAGATAGCTGCTCCCTATAAGCACTTCCTGGAGCAAAATGGGGAGTTGAAACAAGCACGCCCACTTTAATCTCTCTAAAAATGCCAATTAGAATAAGTCATACCTCCTCCCTCCCCTAGGGCAGAGCGAAAGAAAGGGTGGTAGATGCCAGATGGGTCTGACCAATGAAGTTGCCTCACTAAGGAAGGAAGAAGAATATCCTGCTATAAAGTCACAAGTCTACATTTGAGAGGGAAAAGCCACGGAAGACCTTAGTGACCTTTCCCAAGACAGCTTTAGCAGTAATTATGACAATTAAAGTACACTAAAGTACTGTGTGAATGAATGATCCAATTAAAAAATAGTCATTCTTTCTTCAGGGTCCTAATAGCTTTTTGTGTATACTTTATCATAGAATTTTGCAAAAGGTACTATATATATTGGTTTACGTGTCTGACTTCTCCACTAGACTGAGAACAAGAACGCTTACTTATTTTATTGATTTCTATTTTCTTAAACACATTGCATGATTTTGCAGTTCTTTCCTTCATTTAAACCTTATCTCGCTCACTGAATTATTAGCTCTACACAACGTGGTGCACATCACCTGGAACAACCAGAGCAGTAATCAATACTGGCTGATTGACATCTTGTTTCCTGCTTGCATCTTCACTTTTATATGGAGTTTCTGCTTAGATTCTGATTCACATTTTCCTTATATTTTCCAGCTCACTGATATGAAAATGGAAGCAGACTCTCGGAAATTAAAGACCCATGTGAGCATAAACGCTTGAAACCTTTAATTTAAATCATAAAGTACACTTGAAACCTTTAATTTAAATTATAAAATACATGCATAAGAGAATATAAACACAAACTGTGGTTTATGAGAGAAATAATCAAATGATGTGTCAGGAAAATATATACACTGGAATCATAATTGGTTATAATTAGAAAAAGGACTAAAGACTACCTTGGAAAAAGATGAAAATCTTAAAAATGCCCAAACAGGGGTATATTAATTTGTTAAAAACACTGGCCCCCAGGGTATTTGAAAACAGTATGAGTAGGAGAAAGGTCAAGTTGATATTTTGAAGTGCCGGCCACTCTTATGTGGTAATTTATACATCTTAGTTTGACTGATTTGAATTTTTCATTTATTCACTCACTCATTCATTTAATTATTCAAGAAATACTTTTATTATGTGTCAGAAATTGGAATTATCTGCATATGGGAGGCAACTTGGCATGCAAGTTTATAGATTTTGTGCCTTAGGCCGTTGTTTAAAATGTCTGCTTTTTCCCCAGTTTACCTCTTCTATGGTATGATTTCTCTCCAGTTACAAAGAGCTGATGATTTAGACCCACCTCAATCCCTACAATTTCCATTGGCTCACTGGAAAAGTTAGTTATTCTCAATGAGTTGTAAAATATTTTTTTCTGATTCTTCTATTAAAGTATTTTTATTAAGAAATAGAATAACTTTGCTTTTATAAAAGGTGTTCATAATTTGTATAAAGCTTAGTAAATATATTATTTCAAAATAAGCTATTATGAAATTCCTAAATTTGGGCCAGGCATGGTGTAATCAGCACTTTGGGGGGCCAAGTGGGGCAAACCACTAGAGGCCAGAAGTTCAGAACCAGCCTGGCCAACACGGTGAAACCCACCTCTACTAAAAACACAAATGCTAGCCAACTGTGGTAGCACATGCCTGTAATCCCAGCTACTCAGGAGGCTGTGAAGTAAGAATCGCTTGAGCCAGGAAGGTGGAGATTGCAGTGAGCTGAGATCATGCCACTGCACTCCAGACTTGGTGACAGAGCAAGACTCTGTCTTAAAAAAATAAATTAATTAATTAAATTCCCAAATTTGTATTGTATTAAATCTGTCACGTGAAATACAGCCTAAGTGATAGTATGATCATTATATTAAGCTTAACATAAATTAAATGTAACACATATTTCAAAGTAATATTCTTTATGAAATATATTTTATGTTTTTAACTACAAACCTCAGATATATAAGTAAAAATTTTTAAATAAACATTGTTGTATTTCTATTTGTCATACTCCCACTGTTTTGATTTCCTATCAAAGTATCCAGAATTTTTATTTCTAAAGACCACAATTTCCTAATAGCAATAAAGACTGAAAATTATATGCAGACTTTTCAAAATGCTGAAATATAATCTTTGTAAGTTGGCAAAATTTGGGCTTTCAGGACAAATTTTCTTCATAGAATCATCCATTCAGAATCTAATGGAAGGACATTTAAAAAGTAAAATATGTCCATCAACAGATAAGTGGATAAAGAAAATGTGGTACGTATACACAATGGAGCACTAATCAGCCATTAAAAAAAAAAAATCCTATAATTTGAAACAACATGGATAGAACTGGAGGTTGTTATGTGAAGTTAAATAAGCTGGGTATCAAAAGACAAACTTCAAATGTTCTCACTGATTTGTGGGGCCTAAAATTTTAAAACGATTGAACTCATGCAGATTTAGAGTAGAAGGATGGTTACCAGAGGCTGGAAAAGACATTGGCTGTGGGGACATGGGGATGGATAATGGGTACAAAAATGTGGTTAGAAAGAATGATTAAGATCTAGTATTTGAAGTACAACAGAGTGATTTCAGTCAACAGTAATTTATTGTACATATAAAAATAACTACAAGAGTATGACTGGATTGTTTGTAACACAAAGAAAGGATAAACGTTTGAGGTGATAGATACTCTATTTACTGTGATGTTATTTTTACACATTATATGCCTGTATCAAAATATCTCATGTACTCCATAAATATATACACCTACTATGTACCCAAAAACGTAAACAATAAAAAAGACCTTATTTTATGGTAGGAGAAAATTAACATTTTAACATGAAAAGAGGCCTTATCATGGAGATCTGAGTTAAATATAAAATATACCATTAATGAATTATAAGAATTCTAGTGGGCATTTTCCCCCTATAGCCTGGGTTTTCCTTCTCATTGGGGGAAACATGCCCCCAATATTTCAAAGTTATTTCACGTAGGTTATTTTCTATTTCCCTAAGTGTTGACCTGCCTAAGAAATAAAGGGAAAGAGTACAAAAGAGAGAAAGTTTAAAGCTGGGTGTCCGGGAGAGGCATCACATGTGGGCAGGTTCCATGATGCCTCCCAAGCTGAAAAACCAGCAAGTTTTTATTAGCGATTATCAAAAGGGGAGGGAAGGAGTGTACAAATAGGATGTGGGTCACAGAGATCACATGCTTCACAAGGTAGTAAAATATCACAAGGCGAATGGAGTCAGGGCGAGATCACAGGACCTGGGTGAAATCAAAATTGCTAATGAAGTTTCGGGCACACATTGTCATGATAACATCTTATCAGAAGACAGGGTTTGAGAGCAAACAACTCGTCTGACCAAAATTTATTAGACAGGGATTTCCTCATCCTAAGAAGCCTGGGAGCACTATGGGAGACCGGGGCTCATTTCATCCCTTATCTACAACCATAAAAGACAGATGTCCCCCGAGCGGCCATTTTAGAGACCTCCCCTTGGGAAGGCATTCTCTTTCTCAGGGATGTTCCTTGCTGAGAAAAAGAATTCAGGGATATTTCTCCTATTTGCTTTTGATAGAAGAGAAATATGGTTCTGTTCTGCCTGACTCTCAGGCAGCCAGACCTAATGGTTATCTCCTTTGTTCCGCAAACCTCGCTGTTATCCTGTTTTTTTTTGTTTGTTTGTTTGTTTTCAAGGTGCCCAGATTTCATATAGTTTAAACAATGTGTGCAGTTAACGCAATCATCACAGGGTCCAGAGGCGACATTCATCCTCAGCTTATGAAGATGACGAGATTAAGAAATTAAAGACAGGCATAAGAAATCACAAGAGTATTGATTGGGGAAGTGGTAAATGTCCATGAAATCTGCACAATTCATGTTCAGAGATTGCAGTAAAGACAGACATAAGAAATTATAAAGTATTAATTTGGGGAACTAATAAATGTCCATGAAATCTCACAATTTCTGTTCTTCTGCCACAGCTTCAGCCAGTCCTTCTGTTCGGAGTCCCTGACTTCCTGCAACACTTTCTATTATGTTGTCTATACGTCCAGTGTTGTGGGACTGCCCTTGTACATGCTTCTATCCTGGGTGCCAACATTTTTCTAATTTTTCTTTTTTTTTCTCTAGTTTTTATAAAGTTGTTTTGAAGTATCACTGATATAGAAAAGTATATAGATCAGAAGTGAACTGCTTTATCGATTTTCACAAAGTGAACCCAACCATGTAAAAGTTCCCAAGATCTAGAGGTAGAATATTGGTGCTTCAGAAGTCCACTTTTTCCCCTCCCTGTCAAGGTTACAACCTCCTCTCTAGATAGCCCCTGCCTTGACTTATAAACACATACATGCTTTACCTCTTTTTGAATTTTATATAAATGTCCTTGGATTATTTCCCTTAATATTTTTTTGTTGTTGTTGAGGCTTGTTTGTTTTGTTAAGGGTTGAAGTTATGCATGAATAATAACCACTGTACATTTTATGAATATATAATAGCTAATTTAATCATTTCATTTATTTGTATTTGAGAGTTTCCTTTTTTGCCTATCTTACATATTTCTTCTATGAATGATCTTATCTATATTTTTACATGAAATTTTATATAATTGGTCTTTTAAATACATTTTTATTGGTTCTAAAGTTAGGCTCAAATTTCAGGGTCATAGGCACTGTAAATTTAGAATCCCAAAGTTGTTATATCTGTATAAACCCCACCAGCTGTCTACAAGAGATCAAATTGCACCACATCTGCACTATTGTTGCTATTGTTTATCTTTTTTTCATTTTATCTATTTTTGAGTGTATATTCATAATATTATTTTGTAGTTACAATTTGTATTTTTTCCAATAACAAAGAATGGTGAAGTTACTTTCATTTGTCAAGTCTCTACTCTGTTCTTTTGTTTACTTTTATTACATTATACATATATGCAAATATTTTCATGATAGGTCTTGTATCTTAGTTATCTTAATATTCCTCTTGATAAATAAGTTTCTAATTTAAAATTAAAACAAATTATTAATTTTTTTATAGCTACTGCTTTATAAATTCTATTTGTGAAATTTTTGCCAAACCAACATCATGAAGATATTTATTCTTTTAGGTTTTCTAAAAGTTTTGTGTTTAAATCTGCAATCTATCTGGGATTGGTGACTCTTACATGTTTGGCATATGACAGGGGTCAAGATTCATTTTTTTTCCTTATGTGAACTTAATCGAACACACATTCAAGAGAACACTTTCTCTACTGTACCACAATATTACCTTTGTTCTAAAACTAATATTTTTACATTGATAAATGTTTTCCAGAACTCTTTATCAAGAAATCATTGACCTACTTGTCTTTCTTTGAGCCAAGGTCACACTTATACCATAACTTTTCAAACTATGTGATATCACCTCTCACCATCTGGATGGCTACTATCAAAAAACGGAAAGTAACAAGTGTCAGTGGGGATGTAGAGAAATTGGAAACCTTGTGCACTGTTGATGGGAAAATGGTGCAGTCACTATGGAAAACTATATGGAGGTTTTCCCAAAAATTAAAAATAGACCTATAATATAATCTACCAATCCCACTTCTGCATATATATCCAAAATATTTCAAAGTAAGGTGTTTGCACCCCACATTTTTTATTGATCTGTATTCTACCTCAATAATAAAATGGAAAATTTACTTATAAATGTATATATTTAAAGGTATAAAGTTAAATGTAGGTATAGGACAGGGGTCATGTTATATACCTTTATTGAGGCCATGGACATGACCTGAAAGCACCCTTCTTTTTAGAGGTGTTTGCACACTCATGTTGATACCAACACTATTCACAATAGCCAAGAGGCAGACACAACACAAATATTCTTTGATGGATGGATGGATGGATAAGCAAAATGCAGGGTATACATACAAAAGAACAATATTCTCCTTTAATAAGGAAGGAAATTTATTTACATGCTAAACCATGGCTGAACCTTTAGGACGTTGTGCTAATTGAAATAACCCAGTCCAGTCACAGAAATACCAGTAATATATGATTCCACTTATGTAAGTTATCTAAAGTAGTTAAATTTAGAAAAACAAAAAAATAGAATGGTCGTTACCAGGAGTTAGGGAAAGGGAGAAAAGTGAGTTGCTATTTAATGGGTATAGAGTTTCAGATTTGCAAGATGAAAAAGTTCTAAAGATCTGTTTCATAACAATGTGAGTATACATAACACTATTAAACTGCACACTTAAATAATTAAGATGGTAACTTTTATGTTATTTTGGGGGGACATTTGTCACAATAAATTTTTAAATATATATGATATTGTATGTTTCTGTGTCTTCAGGATTTTCTTGGCTATTCTGAACTCTGTGAATTCCATGCATTTTTAAATTAGCTTATAAATTCCTGTAGAAAAGGTTTGCTGGGATTTTGGATGGGATTGACTACATTAATTCTATAGATCAGCATGAGAAAATCTTTTGTATCTATAATTTTAAGTTTTCTAATTATTAAAGATGTTATTTGTCTCCATTTATTTTTTACTTATATAATCTCTGGGTTATATAGCTTTCAAGACAGAAGGCCCATATACATTTAATAACATTTATTTCTACGTGTTTAATGTTTTCCAATATTATTGTGATATTTTGTCATTTGTATTCGCTGCTATTGCATGGAAGGTACTTAATGTTGATATCATGTCCATCAAGTCTTCTAAATTCATTGATAAACCTGAGTTTACCTTTTGCTTACTTTGAATTTTCTATGTACTCAATTATGTTATCTTAAATATGATGGGTTTTTTCCTCTAGCATTTAAATATCTTATTTCATTCTCTTTTTTAGTATTTTGGCTAGAATTGAAGTATAATGTTGAATGTAGGTGTTAATGGTAGTCATGCTTTTCTGTAACTAATATCAGTAAGATATATTCTCTTTACTCTTGTGGTTTCTGTGCTGTATTCTGGACATATTTGATTGATCTGTATTCTACTTCAATAATAAATTCTTTTGTGTTGTCTAGTAGCCTGATAAACATATTAGTTGAGTTCTTTTTTATTTTTAAAACTGTATGTGTTTATATATTTCAATTACATGGTAAATTTCTCCATTTTAAATATTTTATCCATCTTTCCACTATTTGTAATCATAGCTTTTAAAAATTATTTTCTCTTAACTACAATACCTGTATCATCTGGGAATTTGTGTGTAGTCTCATTCTATTCTTAGTTTTCAGTCATAGAATCCTGTATCTTGGAATGCCTGCTAACTTTAGATGTAATGCCAAATGTTTATAAATATTGCGCAGATATATGCACATGTTCAGAAGAAAACATTATATAAGATTGTTCATAGTAGCAATCTATAACAGGCAAAAATCAGATACATTGTAATGCTACAAAAATAGGATAAATGATGATTCTTTCATATATGGGAATGCAATACAGAAATGAGAACAAACTATTATCACATGTTGCAACAAAAGTAAATCTCATGAAAACAATATTTAAACCCCTCAAGAAAAGAAACTGTAAATAAAAGAGCATTTACTGTACAATTTGATTCAGGTAATTGTGCAAAAATAGGCACATCAAATTGTGGGTTTTAGAATTTAACACAATGGTTACTTTTGGGTGGACAAAGTTCCTGAGTAGGGCTTCTGAAGGGCTAGAAATGTCTAATTCTTAACTGTAGGCTAATTATACATCCATAGTTATTTTATGAAAAATCATTGAGTTGGACACTTGTGTTTTGTGAATTCTTCTGTATGTATATTAAACTTTGATAAAATTTAAGGGAAAAACTACACTGAGATAGTTCTTTCATGTCAGATTGGCTAACATTCAGATGCTTGACAACATAATGTGGACTAGAGCACAATAGCAACTCACATAGAAAATGCAAATTGTGTAGAAGAGAATTTGGTGCTATCCAGCAAAATTTCATCTGAATCACAATTTGAGGAATCCAAATTCTTCGTATGTACACCAAAGGCAAACTGGCAAATATATTGGAGAATGTATGCACAAGTTTCTCATGTGAAGTACTATATGCAGGAGCAAAAGACTGTAATTGAGCTGAATATCCACCAATGGGGAACTAGAAGAATAAATAATAATTCCACACTGTGGAGTATAAGCAGCTTTAAGAATGAAAGAAATCTCTATGCACTGCTGAAAATGGGTGTCCAGGTTACAATTTTTTTTTTAGACAGGGTCTCACTCTGTTGCCCAGGCTGGAGGGTAGTGGTGGGATCTCTTGCAGCCTCTACCTCCTAGGCTCAATCAGTCCTCTCACTTCAGCCTCTGGAGTAGCTGGGACTACAGATGCATGTCACCACACCCAGCTAATTTTTGTATTTTTTGTGGAGACAGGTTTTCACCAAGTTGTGCAGGCTGGTCTCAAACTTCTGAGCTCAAGGGATCCACCCACTTCAGCCTCCCAGACTGCTAGGATTACAGACATGAATCACCACATCCAGCCTCGGGATACAATTTTTCAACAAACAAAAGGCAAGGTAAAAAACTGTGCTTCACGAGGTATATTTTATTTAACAAAGAAGAAGAAGAAAACACAAATATGTATTTACCAATGCTTTAAAAAAATAAAGGACCAATCATAAACTAATGAAAAATGGTTTTCCACATAGAGAGGAGAGTAACAGGATGGTAGCAGAGAGAATCTGGGTGAATGCAAGACTTTTCTGTAGACACATTCTTTCACAGTTATACTCTGGTATGTGTAAATGTTTTACATAAGTGTAATACTAAATTAAGCAAAAATGAAAAAACCTCTTGTCTCTTAGAAAAGACTCGGAATAATTCATGGATGAAACAATATAATGTCATGAAACTGCACTGAAATAATCCAATAGGACTTAAGAGAGAAGAGTGGAGAAAAAGCAGGGCTGAAAGTTGTTGAAACTGGCTGAGGGAAACATAGATATTAATCATATTATTCTTCCTTCTTTATAGTATATTTTAACTTTTCCATAATAAATTTAAAAAAAGAAAAGAGATAAAGAAGATATACAAAAATACTAACAGTGACTATCTGGATCTGGTATTATAACCAATTGTTTGTGGTAAAATATTTCCATTTTTTCGAATTACATATTGCTTTTGTAAACAGGAAATGAAAATAATAATACAACAAAAATTAGAGCATATATTCAAGCTTCTCTTTTGACCCATTATAACTAAATTTTATAAAATAATACATGAATTCATACTGATAAATGCAGGAAACCTAATTCATGAGAAAGAAAGAAAGAAGCTGAGTATCTCAATGCTCACGTTTATCTTAAATGTATAATTTCTCCATTAAATTTTACTTAATTTTTCATTGTTTTTTGTTTTGTTTGCATTACGAGTAATTTATATTTGTTTGCATATTCAAATTATAGATTATTTTAACTGAATTTTGCACAGAAGTTACAGTTGTACATTATTTTCAATAGCTCAATAATCATAAATATAATAATTTAATATGTAAATTTGAATTTGAAAAATGTATTTTAACTGTATATGTTTTATTCATTTTATTTGAAAATTCTAATGAAACTTAACCACATTACAACCCAAGAGAGAAAAAGGGAAAACAACAGAAATTGGGACAGGAATCAAGGTTTATGACTGAGGGGAGCAACATGAAAGACTACCAGTGCGTTTTGATAATGGCAAAGAGATGAATTACAGAAGTATCTTATTAAAATCATTTGACGTCTACTTAAGAGGACTTTTACTTCTGAAGCTATAGTTTCGCTGTGTTCAATTGAAAGTTCATAAATAAAAAATCACAGGGTTTCTTTTAGACAGCTGTTGAAGGGTAACTAGATTAATGTTTCCAAACATTGTTTAATTTTCCTTTAAATATGGAATTTATATAAGTGGTCCATTTGTTTATGGTGGAGATCATGCACACTGGATGTGTCCTAATCATTCTTTTGCATTTTGTTGAGTTTTTTTGTGTTTTGGGGGCTGAATTTTATACATGCTGTGTTAGCTAAATGTTTAATTTTTTATTGGTTCCTAGGGTTCTGTCAGATTCTAACCTTTTAAAATACAATCCATGTGTAAAGGAGCTGAAACAATAGCAAAAGCCAAGTAAAGTAACATGAGACAGTTGTCCTAGACTAGCTGATGAGATACTGATCCAGGGAGGGAAGGAGGGGGACAAGGGATTGCTGTAAACTTCATGATGAAAAGAGGCAGTCATAGTGTCCAGACCATCGGTCCTATGACCTTTAAATGAACTTTGGTCACCCACAAAGACAGATGAGGAGCCCCGCCTACATAGAATTCCATAGAGCCCTGCAAAAGCCCCACCTACATAGAATTCAGTAGAGCACAGTGGTTAGAAACATGGATTTTTGTGTGGCTTGCTTCAACTGGATCCTCAGTTGCATCCCTTACGAATTGTAGGTGACCTTAGGTGAATTACTGAAATTTCAACTTTCTTTGGATAGTTACTTTATTTGTAATACGGGAATGATGATAATGTTAGTGATCCCAGAGGAATTAACAAATCAGATGAAGCTATGTGTATCAAAACTATGCTTCACTAAGTGAAACACTTAACACACAATATTTGAAAATTTTTAAAGCACTTAACTCTATGCTACTTCTAACTTAAGCACTAAGTACATGTGAACTAATATTGTGATTATTACTATGAGTATTGACACCTCATCTCTGGAGTTAGACTATCGCTTATTTAAACATCTAAGCCTCTGCTTCTTGTATTTTCTTCACTGGGTAGCTGAACTACAATTAGCTCTCTGTACCAGATTCAGATTCATTATTTTTTCCTATACCATTAAATAAGTATTACTTAAATATTATCTATGTGCCATGCACAATTATGTACTAGCTCTTCCTTATTTGTCAGAATATTTTATTCACGCTTTTTTTTTTTTTTTTTTACAAAAAATCATTCTTAGCACTTTTTGTATTCATCCTTCAACTCTAAGCATTCTGAGGCTAGTTCAGAAAAGCTCCCTCTGTGCTCACCACTGAGCAAAGTTAATCAGCTGATTTGATCTCTTATCTAGCTTCAAACATAATGCAAACATCCAATAAACAAAAGAAAGGGGTATGGAACAATAATGTGCATTAACAGGGAGTTCCAAAGATTATTTCAAGAAAACACACATAGGCCTAGAGAAGAAGAAAGGAAGTTATTACAAGTGTTTCTGCTTCTTATATTTTCATAACAGAAAGTTTCTATGTCTTCTGAAATCCTTGTGGATAGAAAGATGATAGAGCAAAAGCAATTGAAAAGATATGTTAATAGAAGGCATACAATTGACAAAGATAAGTTTATATTGAATTTATGGAAATCGTGATCTGAAAACCAGATTGACCGTTTTGTAATTAATAGATTTATTTTCATACTAGGAACCACACATACCAATAGAAGGCAGAGCACCAGGCAAACAGATGCAATGCCTTAGGCAATCAAACACTTTATGTAGGGCCATGGTTGAGTAAATTTTAAGAAGCAAGGATTCCTTCCACAAGCAACTAGAATAATAGACAAAAAATATAAAATAACTGTGTTCAGTCATTGGATAACAGGTGGTGCAGGATTAGGATACCTGAAAGAAGGAAACAAACAATGTGAGCATCATGGTTATCTCAGTTGTACCTGGAGGCACTTCCCAAATGTCAGTACTGGGACAGGAAACCTGAAGAGAACACAGTAAGGTTTCTGAGCTGAGGGGACAAGTCAGGGCTTGGAGATTTGCAACAGACTTCAGAATTCTGCATAAGGATCTCCTCTAGTATACGTCTGTACAGGTCAGGACCCAAAGGTCAGGTGAAAAAAAGATATCAGAGAAAAAACAGCTACAGGGAAGCTGTGAATGGAAAAACAAAGTTTGCACAAAATGATTTGCAAGTTCCAAGCAGGCAGATAGAAGAAACCTTGTTAAGTACCTTGGTAGTTCACAAGAGAATCCAGAAAGTTTATACCATAGGATTAAGGTTAATCTAGCCCTACACTGAAGGCTACTCAGAACCAATCTTTTTAAGCTGTGGGACTCTCAAGCTGATTTCCAATAAACCTGAAAGGAAAAAAAAAGAAAAGCACCAATAAAGAATTTGAATGTTAGAGTATGCAATATTTAATGCACAATGAAAAATATTAGAAATGCAAAGAAGCAGGAAAATTTGATCCATAAACAAGAGAATTACAACTTAACAGAAATGGACACAAAAATGGAAGGCATGATGAGATTAGCAAAGAAGCACATTAAGCAACTATTAAAATTATATTAGAAGATTTAAAGAGAAACATTAATGTACTTAGGAGATAATGAGCACATAAAAAAAAAAACCCAAATGTAAAATCTAGAGCTAAAAGATGCAATAGTAGAATAAAACTTTTATGGATCAATTAACAGGAAGGCAGGATAATATAAACTCAACAACAACAACAAAAAGAAATACAGAGAAACAAAAAGAAGAACAATGAATAAACAGAGCCTATGTAAACGGTTGGACAATATTAAGTATAATATATATACATTGAATATGAGAGAAAAAAATGAAAGGAAGATTGGAGTAGAAAAATCACAAAAATCATTTGAAGAAATAATGGCCATATATTTTTCAAATCTGATGATCCATGAAACTCGATGGACTCAGGCGTTATAAGCCAAAACCACAGCATATTATTGTCAAATTTCTAAAATTCAGTAAGAAAGAAAAATACTAAAATTAGCCATGAAGAAAAAGACAGAATATATACAGAAGAACAAAGATAATCATTACTACCATATTTCTTGTCTAAGACAATACAAGTTAGAACACAGTAGAGAAGAAAAGTTAAATGCAAAAGCCATCTGCTAACCCAGGATTCAATATCTATTGAAAATATCCTTTAAAAATAATGATGGACATTCCAAATTCACTCTGGAGAGATAGACAGTTGAAAGGAATCTCCGCCCCATACTTACAAGAAAAATCTTGAGTAAACATGCAAATTAATGAAAATTAGCTAATTAATTTCTCATCAGAAACCATGTAAGCAAGAACCAAATGGAGTAAGTCTTTAATGTGCTGGGGGAAAATTGCTGTACTACATTCAGTGAAAGTAAACTTCAAAAGTAATGCAGAAACACCATCTTAGGCACAATCTGAAAAAAGTCTTTGCTATCAGAGGTGCTCTACAAGAAATGTTAAAGTAAGTTCTTTAGGTAGAAGGAATAAAATATAGGTGAGAACCTTGAACCTACAAAAACAAATGAAGAGTGTTAGGAATTAATGACAATAAAATAAAATGTTTCTTGCTTATAATTGCTCTGAAAGAACAGACTTTTTATCTTAGTCAAGAGACACCAAAGTACATGAGGGTAAAGGATGTAACTTCATTTTATAATGTGCTGTGCTGGAGCACGCCAGGTGAGACAGGTGATGTCTTTTCCACCTTTCTTTTAACTGGGAATCTAATAAGAATAATGAGGTGGAGGTGGTAGCAGAGGAGAACGTATGTCACCCACAGAGGAGAACGTATGTCACCCACACTTATGTCAAGTAGGGGTCAATTTGGAGAGTATGAACAAAATACGGGGTTGCTTACCCTGCTCTTGCATTCTGCTGTCTGTGCTGTTCTCACATCATTGTGGTACTTCCGCCAACATTTGGCACAGGGTGTTGGACATTGCCATTGACCAGAACTCTTTGGAGTTATCAGTGTTATTTAGAACATGATCTCTGAGTCTAGATCATTTGTCATAATTTGGCAAGCACTACACCATTATGAGAATCTGTTTTTCAATGCCTCACAAGGTGCAGTATCGTGGTTCCTTCATGACTCAAATTCCTTTAATCTGAAGACATTTGTCAATAAATACTTTCAGCATAGAGGCCTTAAATATCTCAGCAAATATTCTTTGTGGAATTTATGTGATTAAGCTCTACCAGCAGTATTTACTGCACAGAATGTCTCTGAGAATGCCATGATGCTGGCCCCATTCTCTAGAGGGGAAGAATGAGCAGCCAGGGGTTTGCATGTTTTCAAGTCCATTAACAAGTCCCAGTTATCTCAGCTGTTGTGTTAGAATGCCCTCATTGCAGATGATAGAGAAAAGAATTGCACAATTACTTATGACAGTTGCCTTGGGAAAGCTATTTTGACATACACAGTTACCCAGACCTTATGATTGTGATTCAAGAGAGAGCTTAAAACTGATAAGCTTTTAACTAATTCCCTTATTCCCCCTTCCTTCAAAATTTATTGAGCATTTACTATGCACTCTTAAGTCTAGGGATATAAAGATAAATGAACCACAGTTTTTAGCTCTGGTTGAAGAAGGAAATGGCAGAGGGCTGGCTTTGTTTTCACATCCTGTTTTTGTTGGTTTATTCCCTATAGTCAGTGGGAAGCTCTTGGGTTTTAATAATTGACTTTCTATTTCTGTTTGTATAGAGGTGACAATTTCCCCAGAACAATTTATAAATCATTACTCATTGCAACTATATGGAGGATTCATGCAGTGGGAGCTGCATGAAGAAGCAGGAAAATATTATCAAGAATATTTATTTATTGATTGATTGATTTTAATATTATACTTTAAGTTCTAGGGTACATGAGCAAGGCGTGCAGGTTTGTTACATATGTATACTTGTGCCATGTTGGTGTGCTGCACCCATCAACTCGTCAGCACCCATCAACTCGTCATTTACATCAGGTATAACTCCCAGTGCAATCCCTCCCCCCTCCCCATAATAGGCCCCGGTATGTGATGTCCCCCTTCCTGAGTCCAAGTGATCTAATTGTTCAGTTCCCACCTACGAGTGAGAACATGCGATGTTTGGTTTTCTGTTCTTGCAATAGTTTGCTGAGAATGATGGTTTCCAGCTGCATCCATGTCCCTACAAAGGACACAAACTCATCCCTTTTCATGGTTGCATAGTATTCCATGGTGTATATGTGCCACATTTTCTTAATCCAGTCTGTCACTGATGGACATTTGGGTTGATTCCAAGTCTTTGCTATTGTGAATAGTGCTGCAATGAACATACATGTGCATGTGTCTTTATAGCAGCATGATTTATAATCCTTTGGGTATATACCCAGTAATGGGATGGCTGGATCATATGGTACTTCTAGTTCTAGATCCTTGAGGAATCGCCATACTGCTTTCCATAATGGTTGAACTAGTTTACAATCCCACCAACAGTGTAAAAGTGTTCGTAATAATATTCAGGTCAAATTTTTTGGCTCCAGATAAGTGAAAACATTGCAACATCTCCATAAAGGAAGTAGTGGTTAATATTCAATACAAAGGATGTTAAATTATCTAATTCAAATTACTTTATAGTCTTCTTCCCTTTACTTTAAATCAATATTAGGAAGTTTATTTTCTTTATTCCTCTAGTGAAACTAAACAAATCAATAGTACTATAGAATTACTCGTGTTAATGATAATAAGCTCTCAAAAACAGTGGATCTTGTGCAGCAAAATGCCTGAGTTAAAGGCTGCTGGGCATACCTTACTAAAGCGTGGATTTTGTCTTGACTTTGCCATCCAGGAATGCTCCTTGGAGGAAGAGATATTCAAGGATGGGTCAGAATTGTTAGGTGAGGTTGGAAGTGTAATAGACAGAGGCTAGCATGTGATAGTGTCATGAGTGAGCACATCCTGCTCCTGGAGAAGTTTCTTGTGGTTTACTGGCATAATGCATAGAGAGGAGCGGCTGGAGACGAAGCTGGAAGTGGGGCAAGCATGTGCTATAGTAACAGGTTACAATAACAACTTTGGACTTCAGCCTGTGGGCGCTGGAAAGCCATTGAATGGTTTTACAAATGGAAGTGACATAATTGGGTTCATTTAAAAATGTTCTCTCTGACTGTAGGATGAAAAATGGACCAGAAGAGACCAAGACAGGAAATGGGAAGATTGGTTTGAAGCAATGCATGGAGAAATGACTGACTCAGATATTTTAAAAGGGCCATCATCAGGGGCCTGCGCAGGCCAGGAGCAGACCATCTCACGTTCTTTGTGGCATACACTGTTTAGAGATTTTCCTTCTATAAATGAAAGATTTCTCTACAGAAAAAACAAAGAGTTCTCAGTTTATAGTGTAGTTTTAGAGATTTTCGGTTATATCTCAGCTGAGAAGTCTACATTTAGAGAACCCTATAAGACATAATTACAGGTAGGTATCAGGACTCCAGGTATCTTAATTGAAGGCAAAATAAATTTTAGTCTCAGCTTGGAATGCCACAGTTAAGCAACACCTTAAGTTGAGCTAAGCCTGCTCATATTTTATAATATATGACTAAGAAGCTCATTTTAGGCTTTTCAGAACATAGTAACAAAGAGAATAAATTCTATTTTTTACACCAGTTTTCAACATTTCCTTCAGGATCAATTATGAGCCAAGAACTATGTACTAGAAACCCTTTATATATCTTTCATAAAATGTGCAATAACATTCAGTTTAACACAAGCCAAGTCCTCTGTGTATTCAGAGTGTGAACTGCTGAGTGCCAAAACACGATGTTCACATGGGATGATGTAAAAGACCTCCCGAGCAGAACAAGGATCTCCTCAGCAAAATCAAACCTACCACCTTCAAGTCATGTATTTTAAAATGCATTACTTTCCAACTTCAATTTTTATTTTGCAAAAGACTAAGATATAACTTTGACATTAATGTCTTTTTTAATCCTGTTGATTTCTATCAAAAGGTAGATATACCCTTGAGTTTTACTCTTTGAGGGTAGCAACATCTGTGTAGAGTCTTGGGGGAGAAGATATTGTAAGGAGCTACAAGGAACAGAATAAAAGAGGAGGAAATCATCCAAACGTGACCTCTGAAAGCCCTTTTGGTACATGGTAAGATTTACTTTATTTGGACCACTCGACATAATTATATGTAGCTAGATATTATTATGTCACTATAACACAACTATTACAATTAAAGAACCTATTAGGCCGGGCACGGTGGCTCACGCCTGTAATCCCAGCACTTTGGGAGGCCGAGGCGGGCAATCAGAGTGAGACTCCATCTCAAGAAAAAAAAAGAACCTATTTTATTGATAATTACTAACTACAGCCCATATTTTTTTCAAATTCCCTTATTTTTTACTTAACTCCCTCTTCGAATCTAGGAGTCCATTCAAGATATTACCTTCTCTTTGGTTGTTCTGTCTCCTTAGACTCCTTTTGGATGTGATGGTTTCTCTGACTTTTTACCTTTTTGAGATAATTTTGGCACTTTTGAGCTGTTATGGCCAGGTACTATGTAGAATGCCCCTTCACTGGGATCATCTGATTATTTTCTTATGATTACACTGGGGGTATGGGTTTGAGGGAGTGGGACCGTGGAAATAAAGTGTCATCTTTATCACATCATATCAAGGTACATGCTACCAATATGACTTGTCACTGTTGATGGCGACCTTCATCACCTGAATGAGGGGGAGTTGTCAGGTTTCTCCACTTTAAAGTGACTCTTTTTCCATCCTTTCCAAACTGTATCTTTTGAAACCAGCCACTATGTGCAGCCCGCACTGGAAAGATTGAGGATTGTGCTCATAATTCATCAGTGACTCTGTAAGAATACAGAGGAAAGAAGCAGGAAGGTTTCTGCTTAATGCATCTTGCCTCATCTTTTTTTTATTACTATGTACAAAGACTTTATCACACACAGAAACATAGTACTGTATTAATAAATTCAGTGTTTGGCTTCAAATAAAATAAATAATTAAAGTATTTGGAACTTTGTCTATATAGGGCATTGTCTATTCTCCTGAATTCATTTGCTTATATTAGCAAGAGCTCATAGATATGCACTTTATACTTTAGATTATAACCCATACTACTTACCTGGGGCCATTGTTGCTCAAATTTTTCCAGCCTTGGGGATAGATGGTGCTTTCAGTTAGCTCCTGTCCCTTTGACATACTCCCATCATTGTGGGAATTTTGTTTGAACACTTCTTTACCTTTGGGCACTAAAAGAGGCCCCAGACTCCTCTTGTCTATTTCCTGCCCCAGTCTTAGAATCAGTGATTTCTCTAAGGAACTCTAGTTCCCTTCACTGGGGTATAGTATTAGAAACCAAGATCTGGGCACCAGGTGTGTTCACTGCTACTAGGGTAGCCTAAGCTCTCTCAGCTGACAGCAGGGAAATATATTTGTATGCTAGCCCATAAATAAACACCTGTCTATACTCATTTCTAGATGTACATACCTGAATCTACATTAAACTAAATATGAGTTTATACTGACATCGCCAAGCCTAATCCATTGCCATATAAGTCATCCCAGGCTTCTCCCCTTGCTTATTTGTAAACTCTATCTCTAACAGTAAGAAACCCGGCTCACATCATCAACCATTAGCTTACTAAGTTGTTCATTCTAGTGTACATGTGTATAGCACTATCAGCGCTGTTAACCAATGCCCTGTGAATACTCCACTCATTTCCAGAATTGCTAAAGTCATGACGCTTCATCCACTCCTTTCTGTTAAGTCGGTGTATACATTTTTAGTACAATTAGATTATTTTGTCACATTCTAAGTTCTGTCCTGGATTCTGTCGACCTCTTATTTTTGTAACACATTTCTTTTTTCTTCTTGATCTTTTTTTTTTTTTTTTTTTTTTTTTTTTTGAGACAAAATTTTGCTCTATCACCCAGGCTGGAGTGCAGTGGCACAATTCCAGCTCATTACAGCCTTCACCTCCTGGGCTCAAGCGATCCTCCCATCTCAGCCTCCTAAGTAGCTAGGGCATGCCACCATACCTAACTAATTTTTTTTTTTCTGTGTTTTGTGGAGACAAGGTTTGCCTGTGCTTCCTAGACTGGTCTCAAACTTTTGGGCTCAATACATTATTTTTAAAATTAATTTTTAATACATTAAGACTATTCCCTGTACTATAAAAGGGGTTTTGACAAATGCATACTGTCATGTGTCTGCCATGATGGTATAATACGGCATAGTTTCAGAGCCCTAAAACATCCTTTCCTTCACCTATCCAACGCTCCCTGAACCAAACTCCTGTTAACCACTTATCTCTTTACTATATCTATAGTTTGACTTTTCTAGAATATCACATAGTTGGAATCATACAGTATCTGGCGCTTTGAAATTCATCTCTATCTATTAGTAATATGTACTGAAGTTTCACACATGCCTTTTGTAGCTTGATTACTCATTTCTTTTTCTCACTGAATAATATTCCATTGTCTATATTCCACAGTTTGTATATCCAGTCACCTATTAAAGGACATCTTAGTTGCTCTCAGTGTTTACAATTATAAATAAAGCTACTTTAAACATTTCTGTGAATGTTTTAGTGTGGACATGTTTTTAATTCATTTGCGTAAATACGTAGGAACATGATTTCTGGAGTGTAAGTCTATTTTTAAGTTGGTTAGAAACTGCCAGACTGTTTTCTAAAGTGGCTGTAACAATCTGAATTTCACCAGTAATGAATGAGAGTTTCTGTGGCTCCACATAAGCATTTGGTATTGTCAGTGATTGGAACTTCAGCCATTCTAAAAGCTGTGTGGCAGTATCTCATCGTTGTTCAATTTGCAATTCCCTACTGATACACGATGTAAGCATTTTTTTTATATAACTTGCCATCTTTTTTTACTTTTAAAATTTCTCTGGACACTTCTTCTTTGATAGATAAGAAATGTAAGATCTTGTGGAAAAAAAAAACATAGAGATTTAGAGGGATGGCCACAGGGTAGAGATAGTATAAAGCAGAAGATAGACAAAAGATGGGTGAGTGTCAATAGCAAGAGAAAAGCTGAGAATGCTGCAGGATGAGTTTGGGGCTGGGAATGCCAGTGACCCACTAATACAAGGATACCGATTACTCCTCAGATCCTGGGATAACTTGGAAAACAGGAGGCATCAGGTGCTCTAATGGGTAATATCAGGGTTACCAGATGTGGAGGAAAACAGAAGGACTAATTGAAAGTTTATTTAAGGAGCAATTGAATACTGATATATACCCCACCCTCATAAGCAGTAACATATTTACCCATCCCTTCCCTGGAGAATAAAAAAATATATATTGGTATAAACTTGACTTACTAAAGAGGCTAACCCAGAGAAGTTTAGGATGCAGACACCAGACTGTGCTAAGAGCAAGAATGAGCCACCCTTGTGCGACAAGAGGACTGAATGAAAATGTGCATATTCAATTATTGTCTGCATGCCACAGTGCCTTAGGTGCCTAGTAAACATAGGAATAAATGAGTGAGTGAAGGAATGGATGATTTAACCAGTTGGTTTCTAACTATTTATAGCTTTATGGGTTTTAGATTTTACAATTGACCAAATATTTTTCTGGAAAGAAAAATTAACCTAAAAGATTAACTCTTAATTGGAGGAAAACAAGTACAGGGGCAATATAATGAAAGTGAAATAAAAGAGCATGCCCCATGTTCTCCTCACTGGTAAGAGGACATTGTATCCCATTGACACTGTAACTTACCGGCATGTTTCACTGCAGAGCATGTACATTCGAGACAAATGGATAAGCCGACTCACTTAGCACTGTTAGCCAGTGAGACAAACAGCAGAAGTCAATGATGATTTTAATAAAAGAGTAGCAATTTTGTTCAGACTTTTCCCAAGTCCAGAAATCATAATTCAAATTACATTTACTAATTCAAGAAATATGCTAGTTCTTATGGCAGGAACCACACTCATATTTAATGCAAAGATTACTGAAGTTCTCCTCACATGTCTATACATCTCTCAAATTAATAAAGGCCATAAGTACTTCTTTAGTCATTTACATTGATCTGCACTGAACATCTTTTTAGTGGTCTAAATGTAAATCACTGCAGGTAAAACAGTATAAACTAAAAGCAGTATAAGAAAGACCAATATTATTTATTAATATGAATGCAAAAATCTATACAAAATATTAACAAACTAGATAGAATAATGTATAAAAAAAATGATGCACCATGATCAAGTAAACTTATTCCAGATACGTAGCATGGATTTGACATTTTAAAACATTAATTAGTATTACACACATTAACATTAACAGATTAAGGTATCAAATGTTTTGGTCATCCCAATAAGTGCAGAAACAAATTTATAAAATATTATCTTTATTTTGAAATTAAACACACAAAAGCAAAATAATGACTCTTAGCAAATTAGATTAAAAAATAAGACCTTCCTTTACCAGATAAAGAATATCAACATCAAAAACTGACTTTGAGATTAAGGAACCAGATGAGGATGCCTGATTACCACTACTATTTAAAAGCAGACTAAATGTTTTAGCTAGTACTATAGAGTACAAGAAAATATTTAAAATTAATGTGGATCATAAAGAAGAAAAACAAAATTATCTCTCTCACAGATTATTTGATTGCATAATAGAAAATTTAAAAGATACAGGTGAAGCATTATAATGAATAGAAGTATATAACAAGGAAACTAGATATAAAATCAATGTCCAAAAATTATTTGCATATTTACCTATCAGATAAAGAAGTTTAAAAGAGATACAAGTACAACACTATCAAAACTATAAAGTATCTAGGAATAAATCTAACAAATATGTGAAAGATATTCATATAAACTTTTATTAATATTATTCAATGTTGTTAAAGAAAAATGTTTTAAAAGAAGTTATATAAATGAAGAAAAGCATGTTCGTAGATTGGAAGACTCAATATTTTAGAGATTCTACCTTTCCATGAATTTATCTATAGAATCATTGAAATCTGCATCAAATCTCAAGAGGTTTAGTTACAATGGTTTATGCATGCACATATGCACATATCTAAGTACGTATGTAATTAGAGTCAGAGTCTCACTCTGTCACCCAGGCTGGAGTGCAGGGCAGTGGAAAGGTCATAGCTCACTGCAGCCTCCAACTCCTGTGCCTAAGGGATATTCCACCTCAGCATCCCAAGTAGCTAGGACTACAGGCAAATGCCACCATGCCCAACTAATTGTTTTCTTTTTAATGTAGAGACAGGGGTCTCACTATATTGTTGCTCAGGTTGGTCTCAAACTCCTGGCCTCAAGTAATCCTCTGCCTTGGGCCTCCTGAAGCACTGGGATAACAAACATGAGCCACCACACACAGCTTATGTATTTAGTTAACAGGAAAATGACTAAACGTTTCCAAAATTTCTCTTCTAAAACTTCCAAATCATTGAAAAATGGGACAAGGTGGAGAGATTAACCATACCAAACAGTAAGGTTTATTTTGAAGTGATAAAAATAGAACTGTGTGATTTTAGAATAAGTTCAAAAAGTTAAGTGGAAAAGATTGTAGAGCTCAGAAACGGGTGAATGACAGAGATGGTATGACACATCAGTGGGGAAATGAGGTACATGTTAATAAATTGTGATGAGATAATGGCATATCTTCAATGGGAAAAAATGAAGGCAAACCACTTTCTCACACCATGCAACTATTTAATTCTGGATGGATTGAAAATATAAATTTTAAAGTTCATAAATAATAGTATCAGCAATTATCATCAAGACTTTATATGAATGTTTTCTTAAGAAAATTGTAAAGGTAGATATTGATAGACTTGCATATAATAAAAATAAAAAAGTGTTTGCATCAAATTGTGTCATGAAGATTGTAAAAAATTGGGTGCCACCTCTTTGTCTAGAATATATAAATGAACACATAAATTAATAAGGAAAATGCAACAATCCAGTTAGAAGGGAGCCAAAGATTTCAACAGCCATTGCACAAAATAGAAAGCTTAAATGGCCAAGAAACACATGAAAATACGCTCAACATCATTGGCAATCAGGAAGACATAAATTAAACCTGCAAAAGTCATCATTACAACTCTAATAGGTTGGTAAATATTAAGACATTGCGTTAATCAGTATTTTTCAGAGATACAGAACCAACAGGATATTGATAGATGGATGGATGGATCAATGGATGGATGGATGAATGGATAGCTAGATGAGAGGGAATTTATTACTGGAATTGGCTAATATGCTTATTGAGGCTGAGAAGTCCTACAACAGACCAGAGTGTGCAAGCTGAAGGCCCAGGGAAGCCATTTTCATGGCTCAACCCAAGTCCGAAGTCTCAGAACTGGGGAAGGCGATGGTATAATTTTCAGTCTCATTGCAAAAGCCTGAAAACCCAGGGGGCTGCTGGTGAAAGCCTAGAGTCTACAGGCTGGACAACCTGGAGTTCTGATGTCCAAGGGCAAGAGACAAAGGCTCTTGAGCTGCAGGAGGGAGACAGGAAGCAAATTTGCCTTTACTTTATCTTTTTTATCTGGGACTGGAACCAATTGGATGGTGCTTATCCTCATTGAGGACGGCTCTTTCACACTCAGTTCACTGATTCACACGCCAATCTCCACTGGAAACGTTCTCAGAGACACACCCATAAATAACACATTACCAGTTACCTAGGCATCCCTTAATCAGGTCAACTTGACATATAAAATGAACTATCACAGACATCTTATATAAAATCCATGAGAGTATGGAGCTATGCTAATTCCACACAGAGCAGATAAGTGTATAAATTATCTTACTATGTTTCGTGCTGCTATCACGGAATACCTGAGACTGTGTAATTTATAAAGGAGATACATTTATTGGCTCATAGTTCTAGAGTCTGGGAAGTCCAGGACATGGGCCTAGCAGCCAGTGAGGGGTTTTGTTGTTGTTGTTGTTGTATCACCTCATGGCAGAAGGGCAAAGAAAACGTGAGAGGGAAAGAGAAAGGGGACCACACTCATCCTTTTATAAGAAACCCACTTATACTGTAACAAAACCACTCCCACAATAACAACATTAATCCATCAATGAGAGCAGCTCTCATGAGCTAATCACCTGTAAAATTTGCTGCCTCTTAATATTGTTACAATAGCAATTAAAATTCAACATGAGTTTTAGAGGAGACAAACACTCAAACCACAGCAATTGGGCAACTCATTTTGGCAAAAACGAACAGTCACATGTTCTTAACTAAAGGAATTTCAAAACTAGGTACAGATTTTAAAGAAACTCTTGCACATGTGAGCTACAAGATCTGTATAAGAATATATAAAACAGCATCATTTGTAGCAGCCAAAATCTGAAAACAATTTAAATTTCCACCAACAGTAGATTAGATAAATAAATTGTGGCATACTGTAAAATGGAATGTTAAAAAGCAATAAAAAGATTAGTAATACAGCCAAAGGCACCAAAATAGCTGAATCTTAGAAATATAATTTTCAGCAAAAAATGCAAGTAATAGGAGAATACTTATAGTATGATTCTACTCATATGAATTTCAAAACCAGGTAAAATCAAATATCCCATTCTTTAAATATCCATGTATAGTTTATAAAATTATACTTACAAAAAGTCAGGGAGTGCTATTAAAATGTCAAAATAGCTTAAGGGAGAGGGGGTGAAATACCATTGGGGAAGAACATATACAGGTTTATGTTTGGTAGTTACAAAGTCTTATTATTAAATCTTAGTAGTGATGATATGCATACTAGCATTATTACTGTTCTTTTAAATGTGTATATAGAAATACATAAAATTTCTATCTTTTTTGCTATTTCATGATGTATTTCTATTTTATAGGATCCTTATCAGACAATACAGTAAGCATTAATATTTCATGAGTGTTTTTATAAAGGCATAAACAGACTAGTGTGCTGATGAAATCATGCACTGATTAGGATAATCAGCTAGTGAGCTGAAAAAGTAGAGGAAGGGATTGGATGTTGCTTTGCCAAAAGTAGATTCTAAACAGTGTGAGGGGCTTTAGTTGCTGTCCAAGAAAATGGAATCACTCTGTGATCGGGTAAGAGACAGCAAAAGTTTCTGAAGAAAAAATGACATATAAGAATATATGTTCATCACAAATCTTTGGGAGTATACACACACACACACACACACACACACACACACACACGATGCCATGAGAAGGGAGTGTAGAAAGTACTTAGCTCACGGAGTGTAGGGTGTTCATAAACTGTAAGTTGATTTTTCGGGGAAATGGAAATATATGCTTCTGCAGGTATTTGTGTTCATTTTTTTTGAAAAACTACATTTTAAAAAGCCTTAAAAATAACCAGGTATTTCCAGCCAGGTGCTTGGGCATACAAGTGAGGAGATGAGAGAAAGTGAGGAAGACAATGTAGGTTGAGAGTCTCTCTTCATGGAATTAAAGTGTATCTCTCAGAGAATAAAATCCATGAGGGATTTATTATAGTTGGCAATGACAGAGGGATAAGGCAGATCTCCAGCAAAAACCTACACACATGAGAGATAGCAACGAAAAACACATTAAGGAGCCAGAGAAAGAAGTCTGTTAATGGTATAAAAGTAACTAAAACAGATTAATGCCCAGAATTCCAGGAAGAAGAAATGTCCGGGGCGAAGCCCAAAGACTTAAAATAGGCTCTTTGCTGGCTCCTTTCTGTGGAAGTGTCGCCCTCTTTGGCAGAGGACCAGCCATGGATCAACGCAGAAAGAGACCCCTTCCCAACTGTGGCAGACCAACATTAAGACTGACGCCTAAATCTCTAACTCTTTAAATTAATACTCCTTTTTAGTGTCCTCCTTCTGAGTGTGGGTGGGACCCGTGACTCGCTTCTCAGCAGTAGAATCTGGCAAAGGCGGATGTCATTCCATGGTTACTTTGCATAAGATGGTAACCTGTCTTGCTAATAGATTATCTTATCCTTTGCTAGTTTTGATGACACAGGCTGCTATGTTGCAAGCTTCCCTAAGGAGGTGACCTAATCATAAAGAAAATCATAAGGAGCAATGGGGTGGCCCCAGCCAACAGCCAAGAAGACACTCAAGTCCTTAGGCTTACAACTGACAAGGAACTATCAGCAGTCAACACTGCATAAGCTCAGAAGTGACTCACCAGTTGAGCTTTGAGATGAAATCAATTTCTTGATCAATGTATTGCTTAGAGTCTCCCGAGAGATAATTAATTAAAGGATCCAGCTAAGTCAGGTTTTGACAGCTGACACCCAGAAACTGTAATGAGTGTATGTCATTTTAAGCCACTAGGACTGTAATATTTTGGTACCTAACAAAAGATAACAAATACCCCAGTCAAATGAACCAGTTCACTTGGTGATAAAGGCTACAGTGAACATCTCAATACAATGACTCTCATGTCCATGTCAAAGTCATCTATGTTAAATGCAAGTGAAGACGAAAAATTTATGCCAATCTTTAGCAGAGTTAGTTTAGAAGGAAATAAGAACAAAATAACTTTGAAAGGAACCATGGGGAATTCCACCTGCAGCATGGCAACATAAGGATCTGGACAGACCAACTCCCTAGTGAAACTTGTGAAAAATTTTAAGAAGGCAACTAATTTGTATTTCTGGAACATGATGGAAAATCTAATAAATCCATGTAAGTTTACTAAAATTGAATAAGAATATGAAAGTCTATGGCATTTAAATTATAATATCCTTTCTTTCTTGTCTTCCCATCTCAATGTAAAAGAAACTTTACTGCAGACTGGTGTAGCCAAAAAACAGTGGCCCCCCATTTCCCCTAGTGGCAAGTCAGGGGATAAGATATCTTCCCAAGAGGAGTAGCACATCAGCGTGCCTCATCCTGTCCCCCAGCTACTTGTAGCAGAGGCTATATTCTAGGCAATTTCAGCCAAGGTATCATGAATTCCTTCTTCATTCCAGTTGCCACTACTAGTTGTAGACTGCCTCAGACATGGAATGCTGAGAATCCTGGGGTCCCAGTGTCATCTAGCTCATTCATGAGGCAGTGACTTCCAATCAGGAGAGTCATTGTGAATACAAGAACAGAAAAAACAATGAAATACAGTTAAAAGTGAGCAGAATACTTCAATAGCCACAGCACAAAATAGAAAACTTTGAAATGAATGAAAATAACAGCATAGTTTTTAATGTCTATAGTTTAGAAAAGAAGAAAGTTCTTAAACCAACAACCTAAACTTCTACATTAAGGCACTGGAAATAGAAACACAAACTAACTCACTATAAAGTATGCAGAAGTAAGAAAATAATAGCATGTAAATTAATAACACATGGAAGTAAAAATATAGAGAAAATAAGTAAAACCAAAGTTATTTGTCTGTAAAGATCAACAAAATTGCCAATCTTTAATTAGGTTAACCAAGAAAAAGAGAAAAGACTTAAGTTAATATAATCAGATATGAAATGGTGGACAATACTACCAAACTTCATTGAATAAAGAAATATTATGAAGAATTGTACACCACTAAATTAGATAAATTAGATGAAATAGAAGTCTTCTGCTTACTTTGAACTGCATTTCTTTGTTTAATTAGATTAATTGGAGTAATTAATTAATTTTATCTAATTAGATAAATTAGATGAAATAGAAAACTACATAGGGCCAGGCACAGTGGCTCACGTCTGTAATCCCAGCACTTTGGGAGGCCAAGATGAGTGGATCATCTGAGGTCAGGAGTTTGAGACCAGCCTGAACAACATGATGAAACCCCAGCTCTATTAAAAATACAAAATTTAGCTGGGCATGGTGGTGGGTGCCTGTAATCCCAGCCTCCTGAGGCTGAGGCAGAAGAATCACTCGAATCTGGGAGGCAGAGGCTACAGTGATCCAAGACTGTGCCAGCCTGGGTAACAAGAGCAAAACTCCATTTCAAAAAAAAAAAAAACCTAGGAGGACACAAACTACTTAACCTAATTCAAAGAGAATTAGAAAATCTCTGTAGGCCTATAACAAGTAGTATAGTGTTTAAATGAGTAATCAAAAAGCTACCCACAAATAAGCCTAGGGTCACATGGCTTTACTGATGAATTTTAACTGACATTTAAAGAATTAATATCAATTAATCTCAAGGCTCCCAAATAATAAAAGTGTATGAAAACTGCTATCACATTCTGTGAGATCAGTATTGCCTTGATAGTAAAACCAGAAGAAGATGTTGAAAGAAAAGAAAACTACAGGCCAATATCCCTTATGAATATAACCTTTACAAAATACTTACAAACCAAATCTATTGACACATAAAAAGGATTCCACACCATGAATAAGTGAGATTTATTACTGGAATGCAAAGTTGGTTTAATATCCAAAGCCAATTAATGAATAACCCATATCAATATAATAAAAAAGCAAAAATAATAAGCATCTCAGTACATGCAGAAAAAGCACAGATCAATCCAACACTCTTTCATAGTAAAAAACTTTAAATAAACTAGGAATAGATGTGAGCTTCCTTAACCTGATAGGGGACATATACAAAAATCCGCAGGTAGCATCACACTTAATGGTAAATAATTCAATTCTAAGACAGGAACTGTAAGATCAAGAACAAGAAAGGAATATCCACTCTTACCATTTCTACTCAAAACTGCATTGGAGAGTATAGCAAAGGCAATCAGAAAAGATAAATAATAAAAGGCAACTAGAGAGGAACAGAAGAAGTAAAACCATCTCTATTTGCTACTGTCTCTATTTTCTTGTATATGTAAAATCCTAAGGAATCCACTAAAAAAATCATTAGAACAAATGAACATATTTGATAAGCCTGAAG
The DNA here is from genome assembly GCF_002776525.5 of Piliocolobus tephrosceles. Taxonomy (NCBI): domain Eukaryota; kingdom Metazoa; phylum Chordata; class Mammalia; order Primates; family Cercopithecidae; genus Piliocolobus; species Piliocolobus tephrosceles. Next base: position 37,965,677 of record NC_045441.1, read on the forward strand.
GATCCAAAATCAATATACAAAAATCAGTTCTATTTCTATGTACTTGTGTATTAGTCTATTTTGAGATATTATAACAAAAATACCTTTAATTGGTATTAACTTGGACTTATAAACAACAGAAATTTATTTCTCATACTTCTGGAGGCTGGGAAGTCTAAGATCAAGGCATCAGCAGACTGACTGTCTGGCAAGTGCTTGCTTCCTTAGAGATAGCACCTTCTCCTCTTTTTGTCCTTACATGTTGAGAGAGATGCTCTTTTATAAGGGTACTAATCCTATTTGGAAAGGCAGAGTACTCATGACCTAGTTACCTCCCAAAGGCTCTACATCCTAAAACCATTAACTTGAGTAGCAGGATTTCAATATATTAATTTTTTGAGGACACAAACATGAAAACCACATCAACTTGCAATGAATAATCTATAAAGGAAATCGAGAAAATAATTTTACTTACAAATCATCAAAAATAATATAATACTGAGAAATAAATTTAACAAAAGTAGTGAAAAACCTATACTCTAAAAACTACAATGTTAAAAGATCTTAATTAATGGAATCAATATCCATATTAATGACTCAGAAGATTGAATATTCTTAAGATGTTAATACTTCCAAAAACTGACCTATGGTTTCAACATAATCTCGATCAAAGTTTCAACTGAATTCTTTGTAAACTTAGCAAACTGATTCTAAAATATATATCTAATTGAAAATGATTCATAACAGCCAAAACAATCTGAAAAATAAAAAATAGGAAGATTCGTATTTCATGATTTCAAAACTTAATGTGAAGCCACAGTAATCAAGATGATGTGATCCTGGAATATAGATATACAGATCAATACTATAGAGTTGAAATTTCAGAAATATACCCATATATACACAATCAATTGATTTTCAACAATTATTCCAATATTATTCAGCAGACAATTAAGTATTTTCAACAAATAGTGCTGGCACAACTGAAAAGTCATATACAAGAGAATGAAATTTGATTGCTACCTCACACCGTACACAAAAATTAAATCAAATGGACCATAAATGTCAATGTAATAGTTAGATCAATAAAACACTTAGAAGGAAATTTAGGGGTAAATCTTCATGATCTTGGGTCCCGCAATGGTTTTCAGATACAATGCCAAAAACACCAAAAACATAAGTAACCAACAAAAAAATTGGTCAATTGTATTTAATCAAAATTTAAAACCTTTTTGCTTCAAACAACTTTATTGGAAAAGTGAAAAGTCAAAACACAAAATGGGAGTAAACATGTGAAAGTTATTTATCTGACTAGATACTTGCATTTGGAATGTATAAATCCTACAACTCAATAATATAAAGACAACCCACTGTTATAATGTGCAAAGGATCTGATTGACATTTCTCCAAAGATATACAAATGGACAGTAAGCACAAGCAATGATAATCAACATCATTGGTCAACAAGGAAATGCAAATCAAAATCACCATAAGATATCACTTTATACCCACTAGCATAGCTACAATAAAAAAAATCTGACAATTACTTCTGAGGACATAGAGAAATAAGAACACTCATACACTCATGATGAAATTACAATATAGTGTAGCTACTTTGCAAAACAGTCTGGTGTGTCCTGAAAATGCCGAACATAATGTTTAACATTCACTCTCATATAAGGAGTAAGGAAAAGATCCAGTTTCAGCTTTCTACTTATGGCTAGCCAATTTTCCCAGCACCATTTATTAAATAGGGAATCCTTTCCCCATTTTTTGTTTTTGTCAGGTTTGTCAAAGATCAGATGGCTGTAGATATGTGGTATTATTTCTGAGGGCTCTGTTCTGTTCTATTGGTCTATATCTCTGTTTTGGTACCAGTACCATGCTGTTTTGGTTACTGTAGCCTTGTGGTATAGTTTGAAGTCAGGTAGCATGATGCCTCCAGCTTTGTTGTTTTGACTTAGGATTGTCTTGGCAATGCGGGCTCTTTTTTGGTTCCATATGAACTTTAAAGCAGTTTTTTCCAATTCTGTGAAGAAGGTCATTGGTAGCTTGATGGGAATGGCATTGAATCTATAAATTACCTTGGGCACTATGGCCATTTTCACAATATTGATTCTTCATATCCATGAGCATGGTATGTTCTTCCATTTGTTTGTGTCCTCTTTTATTTCACTAAGCAGTGGTTTGTAGTTCTCCTTGAAGAGGTCCTTTACATCCCTTGTAAGTTGGATTCGTAGGTATTTTATTCACTTTGGTGCAATTGTGAATGGAAGTTAATTCATGATTTGGCATTCTGTTTGTCTGTTACTGGTGTATAAGAACGCTTGTGATTTTTGCACATTAATTTTGTATCCTGAGACTTTGCTGAAGTTGCTTATCAGCTTTAGGAGATTTTGGGCTGAGATGATGGGGTTTTCTAAATATACAATCATGTCATCTGCAAACAGGGACAATTTGACTTCTTCTTTTCCTAACTGAATACCCTTGATTTCCTTCTCTTGCCTGATTGCCCTAGCCAGAACTTCCAACACTATGTTGAATAGGAGTGGTGAGAGAGGGCACCCCTGTCTTGAGCCAGTTTTCAAAGAGAATGCTTTCAGTTTTTGCCCATTCACTATGATATTGGCTGTGGGTTTGTCATATATAGTTCTTATTATTTTGAGATACGTTCCATCAATACCAAATTTATTGAGAGTTTTTAGCATGAAGGACTGTTGAATTTTGTCAAAGGCCTTTTCTGCATCCACTGAGATAATCATGCGGTTTTTGTCTTTGGTTCTGTTTATATGCTGGATTACATTTATTGATTTGCATATGGTGAACCTGCCTTGCATCCCAGGGATGAAACCCACTTGATCATGGTGGATAAGCTTTTGGATGTGCTGCTGGATTCAGTTTGCCAGTATTTTATTGAGGATTTTTGCATCGATGTTCATGAGGAATATTGGTCTAAAATTCTCTTTTTTTTTTGTTGTGTCTCTGCCAGGTTTTGGTATCAGGATGATGTTGGTGTCATAAAATGAGTTAGAGAGGATTCCCTCTTTTTCTATTGATTGGAAAAATTTCAGAAGGAATGGTACCAGCTCCTCCTTGTACCTCCGGTAGAATTCGGCTGTGAATCCGTCTGCTCCTGGAATTTTTTTGGTTGGTAGGCTATTAATTATTGCCTCAATTTCAGAGCCTGCTATTGGTCTTTTCAGGGATTCAACTTCTTCCTGGTTTAGTCTTGGGAGAGTGTAAGTGTCCAGGAAATTATCCATTTCTTCTAGGTTTCCTAGTTTATTTGAATAGAGGGGTTTATAGTATTCTCTGATGGTAGATTGCATTTCTGTGGGGTTGGGGTGATATCCCCTTTATCATTTTTTTATTGCGACTATTTGATTCTTCTCTCTTTTCTTCTTCATTAGTCTTGCTAGTGGTCTATCAATTTTTTTGATCTTTTCAAAAAACCAGCTCCTGGATTCATTGATTTTTTGGAGGGTTTTTTGTGTCTATATCTCCTTCAGTTCTGCTCTGATCTTAGTTATTTCTTGCCTTCTGCTAGCTTTTGAATGTATTTGCCCTTGCTTCTCTAGTTCTTTTAATTGTGATGTTAGGGTGTCAATTTTAGATCTTTCCAGCTTTCTCTTGAGGGCATTTAGTGCTATAAATTTCCCTCTACACACTGCTTTAAATGTGTCCCAGAGATTCTGGAATGTTGCATCTTTATTCTCATTGGTTTCAAAGAACATCTTTGTTTCTTTATGTACCCAGTTTCGTTATGTACCCAGTAGTCATTCAGGAGCAGGTTGTTCAGTTTCCATGTAGTTGAGTGGTTTTGATTGAGTTTCTTAGTCCTGAGTTCTAGTTTGATAGCACTGTGGTCTGAGAGACAGTTTGTTATAATTTCTGTTCTTTTACATTTGCTGAGGAGCACTTTACTTCCAACTATGTGGTCAATTTTGGAAAAAGTGCAATGTGGTGCTGAGAAGAATGTATATTCTGTTGATTTGGGGTGCAGAGTTCTGTAGATGTCTATTAGGTCCACTTGGTGCAGAGTTGAGTTCAATTCCTGGATATCCTTGTTAACTTTCTGTCTCGTTGATTTGTCTAATGTTGGCAGTGGGGTGTTGAAGTCTCCCATTATTATTGTATGGGAGTCCAAGTCTCTTTGTAAGTCTCTAAGGACTTGCTTTATGAATCTGGGTGCTCCTGTATTGGGTGCATGTATATTTAGGATAGTTAGCTCTTCCTGTTGAATTGATCCATTTACCATTATGTAATGGCCTTCTTTGTTGCTTTTGATCTTTGATGGTTTAAAGTCTGTTTTATCAGAGACTAGAATTGCAACCCCTGCTTTTTTTTGTTCTCCATTTGCTTAGTAGATCTTCCTCCATCCCTTTATTTTGAGCCTATGTGTGTCTCTGCATGTGAGATCAGTCTCCTGAATACAGCAAACTGATGAGTCTTGACTCTTTATCCAATTTGTCAGTCTGTGTCTTTAATTGGACCATTAAGTCCATTTACATTTAAGTTAATATTGTTATGTGTGAACTTGATCCTGTCATTGTGATATTAGTTGGTTATTTTGCTCATTAGTTGATACAGTTTCTTCCTAGCATTGATGGTCTTTACATTTTGGCATGTTTTTGCAATGGCTGGTACCGGCTGTTCCTTTCCATGTTTAGTGCTTCCTTCAGGGTCTCTTGTAGGGCAGGCCTGGTGGTGACAAAATCTCTAAGCATTTGCTTGTCTGTAAAGGATTTTATTTTTCCTTCACTGATGAAACTTAGTTTGGCTGGATATGAAATTCTGGGTTGAAAATTCTTTCCTATAAGAATGTTAAATATTGGCCCCCACTCTCTTCTGGCTTGTAGAGTTTCTGCCAAGGAATTAACTCAAGATGGATTAGAGATTTAAATGTTAGACTTAAAACCATAAAAACCCTAGAAGAAAACCTAGGCAATACTATTCAGGACATAGGCATGGGCAAGGACTTCATGTCTAAAACACCAAAAGCAACGACAACAAAATCCGAAATTGACAAATGGGATCTAATTAAACTAAAGAGCTTCTGCACAGCAAAAGAAACTACCATCAGAGTGAACAGGCAACCTACAGAATGGGAGAAAATTTTTGCAATCTACTCATCTGACAAAGGGCTAATATCCAGAACTACAAAGAACTCAAACAAATTTACAAGAAAAAAGCAAACAACCCCATCAAAAAGTGGACAAAGGATATGAACAGACATTTCTCAAAAGAAGACATGCATACAGCCAACAGGCACATGAAAAAAAGCTCATCATCACTGGCCATCAGAGAAATGCAAATCAAAACCACAATGATATACCATCTCACACCAGTTAGAATGGCAATAATTAAAAAGTCAGGAAACAACAGGTGCTGGAGAGGATGTGGAGAAATAGGAGCACTTTTACACTGTTGGTGGGATTGTAAACTGGTTCAACCATTGTGGAAAACAGTATGGCTATTCCTCAAGGATCTAGAACTAGAAATACCATATGACCCAACCATCTCATTACTGGGTATATACCCAAAGGATTATAAATCATGCTGCTATAAAGACACATGCACACGTATGTTTATTGTAGCACTATTTACAATAACAAAGACTTGGAATCAACCCAAATGTCCATCAGTGATAGGCTGGATTAAGAAAATGTGGCACATATACACATATATACCATGGAATACTATGCAGCCATAAAAAAGGATGAGTTCGTGTTCTTTGTAGGGACATGGATGCAGCTGGAAACCATCATTCTCAGCAAACTATCATAAGAACAGAAAACCAAACACCACATGTTCTCACTCATAGGTGGGAACTGAACATTGAGTTCACTTGGACTCTGGAAGGGGAACATCACACACCAGGGCCTATTATGGGGAGGGGGGAGAGGAGAGGGATGGCATTGGGAGTTATACTTGATGTAAATGATGAGTTGATGAGTGCTGACAAGTTGATGGGTGCAGCACACCAACAGGGCACAAGTATACCTATGTAACAAATCTGCACATTGTGCACATGTACCCTGGAACTTAAAGTATAATTAAAAAAAAAATTTACTCTCCATTTGTTCTCCCCTAATTGTTTCTCTAGTGAACACGTGGTCTCCATCACACACATATTACATCACAGTAATGTGGTTCTCTCTCAGGACGACATTCTGAGAGCCGGTCATGCAAAATGGGTATCTACATGTCCCACAAAATTATCTAAATTGCAATCTCAATATATTGTGCAACTATTCTCTCAGTCCCTACAACTAGATTCCAACGAGTTATTCTCGACTTTCTCCTCTCTTTCATCCCTAAGTAGAGTTTCACTGATATATACCAAAATACAAATGATCATTAGAGACTATTATAAACAATTATATAACAAACAATAAATTACTTAGCCTAGAGGAAATGGATAAATTCCTAGACACATTCACACTACCAAATTGAATTATAAAGAAATAGAAAATCTGAACAAATTGGTAATAAGTAAATAAATTGAATCTGTAATAAAAAGTCTCCCATCAAAGAAAAGCACAGGACCTGACAGTGTCATGGCTAAATTTTACCCAACATTTAAAGAATTAATATCAATCCTCCTCAAACTCTTCCAAAAAAAAAAAAAGAGAATAATTCCAAACTCATTTTATGAGGCCAGAATTTCCTTGATATCAAAACCAGACAAGGACACTACAAGAAAAGAAAACTAGAGGCCAATACCCTTGATGAATATAGATGCAAAAATCCTCAGCAAAATACTAGTGCACAAAAAATTTAACAGTACTTTCAAAAGATAATTCACCATGATCCAGTGGGATTTATCCCAGGGATGCAAGGATGGTTCAACATATGTAAATTAATAAATGTGATACACTATATTAACAAAATGAAGAACTAAATATATACAATAATCTTAATGTGCAGAGAAAGCATTCAATAAAATTCATTCTTTCATGATTAAACTCATGATTAAAACTCATTCTCAATAAAGTAGGTATAGAAGAAATGCATCTTAACACAATAAAGGCCATATATGACAAACTGGTAGCTAACATCCTCCTCAAGTCTAAAATGTCGAAAGCTTTTCCTTTAAGATAATGAATGAGACTAGAATGCCCACCCTTGTCACATCTATTCAACATAGTATTGGAAGACCTAGTCAGAGAAAATAGGCAAGAAAAAAAAAATAAAGGCACCTAAATTGGAAAAAAATGAATTTAAATTCTTTATTTGCAGACAACATGATCTTATATATACAAAACTCTAAAAAATCCACCAAAAACCTCTTAGAACTAACAAACAAATTCAGTAAAATTGCAGGATACAAAAATTAGTAATGTTTCCATACACTAACAATGAACTATGTGAAAAACAAATCAGAAAACAATCCCACATTGTAGCTATTACAATAGCTACAATAAAATGAAGTAAAATACTTAAGAATAAACTTAACCAAGGAGGTGAAGATCTCTGCACTAAAAACTATGAAACATTGATTTTAAAAGTTAAAGAAGACACAAGTAAATGGAAATACATCTCATTTATATAGATTAGAGAAATTACTGTTTTTAAATGTTCATACTACCTAAAGCAATATACAAATTCAATACATTCCCTGCAATTCCAATGATGTTTTATCACAGAAATAGAAAAAAATCCTAAAATTCATATGGAACCACAAAAGACCAAGTAGCCAGAGCAATCTTGGGCTAAAAGACAAAAGCTGGGAGCATCACACTATCTGACTTCAAAAAAAGTACAAGTGATGGTAATCAAAACAACACATCACCATCATTAAAACAAATACATAGACCAATGAGACAGAATAGGGAGCCCAAAAATAAATCCATGCTTTTACAGTCAACTGATATTTGACAAAGGTGTCAAGAACACACAATTGGAAAAAGGCAGTCTCTTCAATAAATTATGCTGGGAAAACTGGATATCAACATGTGGAAGAATTAAATTATACCCTAATTTCATATCATATACAAAAATCAATTCAAAATAGACCAAACGCTTAAAAATAAGACCCCAAACTGAAAAATACTAGAAGAAAACATGCTCAGAGATGTTAGTCCAAGCAATTAATTTTTTGGCTATAAACTCAAAAGCACAGGCAACAAAAACAAAAATAGACAAATGGGATTGCAACAAACTATAACACTTCTGCACAGCAGCACAGCACAAGAAACAAGCCACAGAGTGAAGAGACATCCTAGAGATTAGGAGAACATATGTGCAAACCATATATCTGATAAGGGGTTAATATCCAAAATATGTAAGGAATTCAAATGATTCAATAGCAAGAAAATAAGTAACCCAATTTTAAAAAGACAAAGGAGGTAAATAGACATTTCTCAAACAAAGACATACAAATGGCCAACAGGGATATGAAAAAAAGTTTAACATCACTAATCATCAGGGAAATGCAAGTTAAAAGGGCAATGAGACATCCCCTCACAAATGTTAGAATGACCATTATAAAGATAAGTGTTGGCCTGAATATGGAGGAAAGGGGAACCATTGCACACTGTTGGTAGGAATATAAACTAGTACATCCATTATTGAAAACAGTGTAGAGGTTCCTCAGAAAAGTAAAAGTAGAACTACCATATGATTCAGCAATCCCACTACTGGACATATATTCAAATGAGTTAAAGCCAGTATATCAATTAGATACCTGCATTCCCATGTTCAAAGCAGCATTATTCATAACAGTCAAGAGATGGACTCAATCTAAGTGTCCATCAGTGGAGGAATGGGTAAAGAAAACATGGTATATGTGGACAATGAAAGACTGGTTGACCATAAAAACGAATGAAATTTTGTCATTTGCTACAACATGGATGAACTTGGAGGACATTATGTTAAGTGAAATAAGCCAGTCATAGAAACAAAAATGCCACATGATTTCACTCGTATATGGAATCTTAAAAAGGTGAACTATGTAAGTGGAGAGTAAAATGATGGTGACCAGGGGCTGGGGCAATGGGGAGGGATGATTGGAAAGACATTGGTCAAAGAATACAAAATTTCAGTTAGATAGGAAGAATAAGTTCATGAGATCTATAGTACGACATGGTTACTATAGTTAACAACAATATACCATATTGCACTCTTGAAAAAAAAAGCTAAAATAATAGATTTCAAGTGTTCTTATCACAAAAATAACTGTGAAGTAATGCATATATAAATTAGCTTGATTCGGTCATTCATATATATATGAATATATATATGATAGTAAAGCATCATGTTGTACACAATAAATATATACAATTTTGCAATTTTGAAAATAAAATAAAATACTTAAAGAAACTTTCTTTGATTTCACTTCCCTGACTTGTGTCATAGCTGCCCCCTGGGACCTCACATGACATCCAGGCTCCTCACACTGTGGTCTGGAGATCTTTTCTGATCCAGGACACCACTGCAGTCTCAGCTCCAGCCACCAACACTGGGATCATGGTGCCCAGAGCATTCCTTGCTGTTTCCTTTGCCTTTGGGCTCTATTTCCTGCAATCCATTTTCCTCTTCCATCCCTCCAATTCCACCCACCATTTGCCTAGAGGAGTCCTATCGAGTTCCTGAAAGCCATCTTCCAGCTCATAAGTCATGTCCCTCTCTGCTCCCTCACAGCACCATATCTCATTCATGTTTGTTTATGTGTTTTATCTTCAGCTCCTGACATATACTAACGCTCAATGAATATTCATCACTGAACATTTTATTATTAGAATAGAATTATACATTTCTCCTTAAAAATAAAGCCAGTACAGTATATCAATCTTTAACTCATAAAGAATATACATTATAATGATCATATTAGTACAAACAACCTTGAACATGTAAAATGAGTAGATAATCTAATATATATGGAATACTTCTATTTTTTAAAATGTATGCTTTGGCATTTGTGACTATATGTACAAAAAGATTGGCAAAGATGTTAACAGTCATTATCCTTGAGTTATGCAATTTATGAGGGATTTATCTAGTTCTAATATTTTTGGTAAAATTTATAATGTCTGAAACGGATATAAATCATCATTTTTAATACATTGTAAGACAAATTTTGAAAAGAAATAAATGATTAGGTGATGATGATTTAAAATGTTACTTAAAAGAAATAGACCAAATATTACCCAGCAGCGTTTAGGTTCTTTTTCCTTGAACTAGACTTCCCAGTAAGTAGAGCATGTGCAATACCACCCATTGTCTAAGTGTTTGCATATGCATAAGTTGAATGTTCTTTCTTTGAATGCATGAAAAAATTGAAACACAGAGAAGGAAACTTGCTCAATGTCACTACACCAGTGAATTGAAAAGTCAGGACTTGTACCCTGGACGTCTGGCTCTTTCATCAACTGCATTGCCACCTCTAGAGTCACTATGCTGTCTTTCTAGATTTAAAGCTTGCATGTGGATAAAAGCAGGCGGTTTTCTCATTGCTTTACTTTTACTTTGAAGGCAAAATATGTCAGGTGATGCGTGTATAAATGAATGGCTTGAATTAAATACAACCCTGATTATAACAAGACAAACTCTTTCCAACAGTGGTTTGTATATGTGGTTTCTGTAATGGAGTAAAATACGTTGTTACAAACAAGATTTTGTTATGGTTTTGTCAGATTATCACTAATTTTTCTATTGTCCACACAAATTATTCCTTCATTTTTAAGAATGTCTATAACTGTTGCTGAATGTAAACTGGCTCTTTCAGTCATCTGGAAAATTTTCCCATACGATGTAAATTTAAAGCTGTATTTGACAATCAGTGGAATTGTCCCTTTGCTTTAATCTGAATGAACAGTACATATAAAAGTAAAGAAACTGGCAAGCATTGATGACTATCTGTGGACCAGAAGTAGGTGTTTTCATTAAATTATTAAATACCCACAATAATCCCAGAGTAGAAATTGGAAACTCTGCCTTATAGATGGGAAAGTGACTGGTTTCCATTGCTGGAAGCAAGACAGGTCAGGATGAAAATGCAGTCAGCAGTTTTCAAACGTATATCAATTTTATTTAAGAAGAACTATCAATTTTATAACTCTCCAGTTTTAAGAACAACAGGTTTGAAAACTAGGTAAATGAAAGGGGGAGAGAGAGAGAAAGAAAGAGAGAGAGAGAGAGAGAAGAGAGAAATCAGATAGACAGTTGGTTACAGACCGAATTTATAAGCAGATGTACTAACCTGCATCACCTCAGGATGTGTTTGTACCTGGAGATAGGGTCTTTAAATTGGTGAGTGAGTTAAAATGAGGTCATTCGTGTGGGCCTTAATCCAATAGGACTAATGTCCTTGTAAGAAGAAGAGACCTCAGGAATGAGCACACACAGAGGAAAGGCTACATGACAGAGTGAGAAGGACCATTTGTAAGCCAAAGAAAGGCCTCAGGAGAACCAAATCGGTCAATATTTTGATCTTGAACTTCCAGCCTCTGGAACTGTAAGAAAATGAATTTGTATTATTTACGCCACCCAATCTGTGGTAGTTTGTCATAACCACCTTTATAAACTCATAGAGATAGACAGAAAAATAGACTTTATATATATACATATATATGTATGTATATGTGTGTGTGTATATATATGTATATACATGTGTGTATGTGTATATATACACATATGTGTGTGTGTATATATATATTTATATATATTTCAATTATTCTGGATGCTATTTCTGCATTGCTTCTAACTGCACGAGTGATCTTTTTTGATACATTGCCAGGATAATTTTTGTCAGAGGTTGATTTGTCTGGAAATAATTTAGTTTGCAAATTTTACGTATCTTAGCATCATTCTGCTTGGAGTTTCATCTTCTGAAAACAAAACTTTCATTTTGGTAGTAATAAATAACAGATGTTATTGTTAATGAGTTCTTGGGACTAAAAGAGTTTCCCTTAGCAATAACCACCACAAAGGGGAGGAGCCTCACATTATTACCATCACAGGGCTTGGTGACCAGTTAGGATACAGCATGCGTTCCAAATTTATGAACATATTCTTGAATAATAAAAGTTCTCCTCCATGATATGGTAATCGTATTTTAATAGCTACATGAAATATGCATTATTATGGAATTTTTGTTTCTTACATGAATTGTTTGGGACTGTTCTAATAACTATTCTTTGTTCATTATGTTGCATTTTAACCTAATAATCCCATTAATGTTAATGGGAACTGCCAAGTTAAAACCCATGGAAGCAAATTAATATGCCCTGCAGTCCTTGGACATGACTTTGATACATTTTATATTATTAGTCTCATTCACAGAAGGATTTTATGTTGTTATAAATAGACATAATGAGACTAGATACCTTCAGCAAAAGGGGAATGAAGAAGCTAGCTTGTAGGTTGTTAATTTAGGAACTGTAGAGAGCCTATCCAGAAAATTCAAAAAGGAAGTTCACAGAACATTATGGAGTGACTCAGTGCATTTGTAAAATGTCAGGCTTCCTGCCTATGATTTGGGCTGGATCTCCCACACCTCCAGAGAGTGTGACCCTCCTCAGGGTGCTCTCCGAGAAAGCTTGCAGCCTCACTCTGTACTAAGTTCACCATGTACTTTTCTGTTTCTCCAAATAGGATGAGAGCTATTCAAAGGTCTTCACGTGATTTAATTGCTTTTATACATTATTGGATCTAGGACTTAGCTAAGATATAGAGGCTCCTCATGAAGGCTGAGAAGAATCTGACCTTCAAACAGACTTGGGAGCTGTGGAAGCAGAGCTCGTGGTGTCCACTTCTCATCTGGTAGACCTCACCCAATGCAAGCAAAATACAAGCCAACAAGTACCTGCCTTCTCCTTAGGAGGTAGGGGCTTTATCAACATGTGAAGGTTGTCACTGGACCATGTTCTGAGCCAGCTGCCTACTAATCCTGCTCAAACCCACCAGCACACCTCTGGCCTTGCAGGCCATTCTGGAAAACACCATTGAGTCTTGTCTCTTCTCTTCTCTTTCTTTGTTTTCTTCTCTTTTCTTGTCTTCTCATGTTATTTCCCTTCATTTCTTTTTTTGGAAAGGTGAGACAAAGAGCAGTCCAGGAAAACAAAAGGACAAGGTCTCCAGATAAAGCAGTGGTGAGTCAAACCCCAGACCCTGCCATGTGTGTACCACTCTGCAACATGCTGAGTGCTTCACTGCTTGGTCTTATTTAACCTTGAGGAAAGAATGATTTCCCTATTTTTAACATCGAAGAGCGTAGGTATTGCCATTCATTTCCACCTTAACCTGACACGATGAGCTGACACAGATGGTAAATTGTACCATGGCAGTAGCGTGGCAGCTCAGCAGACCCAGCTCCCAGTAGAAAACATGAGAATTCAGGAGGAGCAAGGCTGGAAGAAGCATTGGAGCTCCTTGTGGGGGTGCTCCTCTTGTGATTTCAGAGACCAAAATAAATGCCCCTTTATCAACTAAGAGGGACTGCAACGTTAAAGAAGCAACATTACCTACACCTACAGGTTGAGGTTTCAGGAATTGACTGACATGATAACTCCGTAAATTCCTATGGCTGCAAGAAAAATCACATGCTTGCTAAACTCCCTAACAATAGGAGCTGTCAGACAAATGATCAGACCCGTCTTAACGCTGACTTACACTCCAGACCACAACTGTGACTGGACAGAGGACTAGCCTGACAAACACCCTTTCCTGACAGGCATCTGCAGACTTAAGCCAATTTCAGCCTGATAATAGAGATTGTGCACAAACTGTCTCTGTGTCGTATGGTCCATCTTTTGACGTAAACAGCCAAATTCCACTTCATTTTAAAGCTAAAACCCCATCAGAAATTGAACCTGGGATGTATGTTACATACAAGTTTACTCATTGCACACATGCTCAGCTCCTCTCGTAAATTAGGCTTTTCCCTAAAACCTGTGGAATAGCTAAGACTCTATCCTGTGATATGGGCCCTGTGAGGCATAAAAGCCAACTGCCCTTTCCCTCCTTGAAGAGAGCAACTTTGGCATGTGTGAGAAACTCTCTCTTCCTGGTTTACAAACAGATATCACCAGGAAAACTGTCCTTTCTACTCTTTAGCCATCCTGGTGTTCTTTCGGACAACACTTTTTATTTTTTGAGACAGAGTCTCACACTCTGTTGCCCAGGCTGGAGTGCAGTGGCGAGATCATGGCTCACTGCAAGCTCTGCCTCCCAGATTCACACCATTCTCCTGCCTCAGCCTCCCGAGTAGCTGGGACTACAGGCGCCCACCACCACCCCCAGCTAATTTTTTTTGTTTTTGTATTTTTTTTGTATTTTTAGTAGAGACAGGATTTCACCATGTTAGCCAGGATGTTCTCGATCTCCTGACCTCATGATCCGCCTGCCTTGACCTCCCAAAGTGCTGGAGGATAACACTCTTTATCCATTAAATTCTATCTAATGCATCGGTAGCCATTGACTGACCAACGCAAGTAGTATGTGAACATCTCTCTAAATTTGTGAAAATAAATTCACTTTGTGGATTTTTTTAATTATTGTTTTAAGATTACCAGCCGGGTGCAGTGGCTCATGCCTGTAATCCTAGCACTTTGAGAGGCTAAGGTGGGAGGGTCACTCAGGCCTAGGAGTTTGAGACCAACCTGGGCCACATGGCAAAACCCCATCTCTACAAAAAATACAAAAATTAGCCCCCTGTAATGGCACACACCTGCGGTCCCAGCTACTTGGGAGGTTGAGATGGGAGGATCACCTGAGCCTGGGAGGTCTAGGCTGCAGCGAGTTATGATTGCACCATTCTACTCCTTGGCAACAGAGCAACAGAGCAAGATCCTGCCTCAAATAATAATAATAATAATAAATAAAATTAAAATTACCAATAATATGTAGATAGTATTTACTATGTGCCAGGCCATATTCGAAGTTTAATATATTAATTTAATCTTTATAACAATCTTTGAGGTAAATACCATCACACGGCTATTTTACACATGCAAAACTAACGTGTGGAGAGTTGAAGAGACTTGCCAGAAGCCATAGAGCTAACAGGCAGTAGGACTGGGTTTCAGGCCCAGGCAGCCGGCCCAGAGCTGCTATTCCTTGGTGACCAGTGGTCCTGCCCCATACTGGAGGACTTGCCAACGCTAGCAAACCCTGTCTAGTTCATTTCTGGTATCTTTTTAAGAACTTACAAAAGCTGCAGTAGTTCGAATCCTTGAAAGAAAGAGGTAAATTTGGGTAAAAAATTAACCTTTATGGAAATAATTACAGGATAAAAAAAACCATACTTTTTATACACTGATATACTTGGTGTAAGTGATATATATCTTCTAAGTATATATTTATAATATTAATATCCAGTGTGATATACATGTATCTCATTACATGATGTACATTACATATAAAACACATAATCACAATAATTACAAAAATAAGTATTTTCAAAAAATAGGTAGTTTCATCTTTTTTTGTCTTTTAATATGAGATATTTTTACTTATAGAAAAAAATACCAAAAATAATTTTTAAAAATTCCTGCTCAAACAACCTAGATTTTAAAAATATTAACATCTTACTATATTTACTTTAGATCATTCCTATTCTTCCTGTCTTTCTCCTTTCATTCATCTCTTCTTTCTTAACTTCCTTTTTTTTTTTTCTTTGAAAAAATAAAATGTTACATACACAGATGAGTTTCATCACCCAACTTATTCACCCTTTCTAGAGTTACCTGAAGGGGTGTGTTTACTTTTTGGATATTTTGTTCCTTTACTGCATGTTTGTGTACCTTTAATAATACAGAATACTGTTTTGTTGTGGCTTTTTAATTTTCCAGGATCAGTGTATGTGTGTGTGTCTGTGTCTAAAATTCCTATTTTCCTACTTTCATTTTAATCCCCACCAGGTACACTTGGGGTCATTGTAGACATGTCTCCCTACTGCAGCCATGGTGGGCACCCAGTTTTTTAATGCATCTCACTTTCCTGTTACAAGGCTGGAAGGCCAAGGCCCTAGTCCTATATATCCCACATTCTCTTCCTACTCCTGGCCCCTCATAATTCAACAGCACTAGGTCTCCAACTCTCAAGTCTGGTTTTAAAGGACTTTATTTCTGCCACCTAAACTTCTTTTTCTTTCCCTTGAACCTGGCCATGGATTTTGGTTTTGGTTTTGTCATTAGATTTTATCCAGCATATTTATGTGTTGTGAACAGGAGATATTTTGCAGTAGCTCATTTTACTATGTTACTGGAAACAAAGTCATGTTTCCATTTTTGCAGATGTAAAAATTGAGGCTTGGGGTGATTTGACAACTTCCCTGAAGGTGCTGGAATAAGCCATACTGGCATTTAGCACTGGAGCACAGCTCTGTCTCCAAAGTCCATGTTCTTTCCTCCCTCCCTGCACCTGTTACAAATTGTCTCATTTTAAAGGTTAAATAGTGATAGTTTATTTCATTTCTGTCACTCTTCCCAAAGCAATACAAGTGGGAATAGGTAATTTCAGCTTTCCTAACACCAATGCAGAAAATATAAATGGACACATGCCACAGGATTATTTTATTTTAATTCCAATTTGGGGGTTTAATGATGGGGTTTTAAAACCCCTCTCAAGGAGAATCATCTGCTAAGAGACAAGTAAAGGTTGGGGATTGAAGTCCAGGACTTCTTCTGCCAGATCCCTCCACATGCGCTTTCTCCATCCCCAGATGTGCAGTCGGAGACACTTTCTGCCGAAAGCTGCATCCGTTTCCCCATGTCCCCCATGATTTGCATCACACATGCTGCTGACTGCCACAGCTTCCCACATCAGAAATGTGATTTCTGCCCAAGTGCCTACAGTTTCCTGGATTGGTCTTAGAGGGCCTTGACTCTGACTGACTTTAGTGTTCACTTAAAGCTCGTGAAATGTAAACTACTTCTTTCAGTTGAAGAGTTTTCTTTGAAAAAACATCCTGAAGAAAACCCATGGGGAATGGTCAGGTGACTCAGACTTGTTTAATTTTATTTTGGTAAGCCAGAGCCAGTGCTGGTCTTTGAAAAATACAAAAACACATACCTACATACATCCAAGGATTAAAAAAGATTCTGTTCAGATTATGCCCAACTTTATTGATTCTCATTAATGTGTCAGGTACTGTGCTAATTGGAAATGTGCCACACACTTTTATTTGGGACAGTGCCTTGTATGATCCTTGGAGACATTCTTCTTCTTGTTAGGACAATCAGTGTCCAACTAATTCATTCCTCCATCCAAATGCCCATCCTCCCATCCGTCCCTCAAATACTTAGGGTCTACCATGTGTCAGAAAACATCTCTTAGTAACCTCTGATGTTAAGTTGTTTCCCTGGTCTACTCAGGGTCCATATCCTGCTCAAAGATCCTTCTAGAAGTTGATATCTGTATTAGTTTTCACAGGCTGCCTTTAGAAAATACCACAGATTGGGTGTTTTAAATGGCGGAAATTTATTTCTGACAGTTCTAGACACTGGAGATCCAAGCCCCAAGGGTGGGCAGTGTTGGCTTCTCCCGAGGCCTCTTTCCTCGGCTTGCAGATACCATCCGCTCGCTGTGTCCTCGTACGGCCTTTCCTCCATGCATGCATGCTTCTGATGGCTCTTTCTCTCGGAACGACATCAGTCCTATTAGATTAAGGCCCCACCTTATGACCTCATGTAACCTAAACTACCACTCTAAAAGCCCTATCTCCATACACTGTCACTTTGGGAGTTCAGACTTCAGCACATGAATTTTGGAGTAAGATAATTGAGTTCCTAAAAATAAGTTTTCTATTTTTGTTTTGTCCCCTACCAGAAACTGAATAGATTTCTTTTTTTTTTTATTTTTTATTTTTGTTATAGAGCTCCTTGATGTCTATGTGCCTCACTGCTTTTGATATTAGAGAGTAACTTTACACCCTAACACTTTTACTCTGAATTCAATAAGATTTCAGTTACTATAAGAGCTTGCAGCTTCTTTGAGCAGGAGAGAAGGAAAGAAACTAGTTTTAGAGGAAGAAAGAGTGTAGTCAGTCCTGAGTGTAGGCTGGGAATGGGGATGGGGGGTTAATAGGCCATACCACACAGCACAGACAGCGCAGCTCTAGAAGACATGTGCAAGGGAAGAAAACTGGTCAAAAACAGCTAAGACTGCAACAGGGAGGCCAGGACTAGCTGCCCTAGGTGTGCAGCCTCACTTGGCAGGCTGGGCTGCTGTGGAGTCTGAGAAAGACAGCATGTGAAAGGGGGCTCCTGCAGCTTCTGCTTCTGGATCATGAGTCAGCAGCACAGACTCATGATCTAAACCTGATTACAGCAAATCCCCTGTTTTTTCTGCTTGATGACTTGTTAAAAGGCAGTAGATTGAGCTCTCAGCCTTGTTAACTAACTAGGTGAAAAACTGTGGCCTGCAAATGTGTGTTCATCATATGCTAACTTTGGACTGAATCCATTTGAAAGTCATGGTAGTTCAGGAAAGGAAAGACTCAAATGTACTTGGGCAGCACCTCCAAGAAAGGGGACTGGGCCAACGAGCATCTTGTTCTGACAATCTGTTTGGCAGTGACTCAACGACAGAGTTCGGAGGGTTTGGGAAGAGCAAGACACCAGAAAAGATAACTAAAAGAAATACAACTCTCAGAAAAAGGAAAGAATGAGACAGTGCCTGAGTCCCCAGGACTGCTGGGGATAAACCCACGGGCTCATCTGGCTCTGAAGAAAAGTAGCCGAGGCAGAGAGCAGGTGAGTGCTCTCAGCATCCCCAAGGTCATAGGACAGGACTATAATGAGCACTTGGCTTTGGACACCGAGTCAGGCACCCTGCACATAGTAAGATGACCTCTCTACTCCAACAAATGCATATCATTATTCCTAATCCCAGAATCATCCTTGCAGCTGTTTTCTAATTCCGTGAATTGTAAAAAATAATTCGTTTGTGCATACACGTGTTCTTGTTCCCACAGAAGAACCAAAAAAAAGAAAGAAAAAATCCTCAAACTCTTTACCACACTGAATTGCAGGCCTGCCTGAGGTCACTGAGACAATAGAAATGGGAATTAATCCAGCAGCAAAGAAAGTTGCTGGCAGCAGGCGGGACGCAGATGGAAGAGATCGGACAAGCGCTGGAACCCAGAGTCAGAAGACAAGCTCAGATCAGAGCACAGAAGTGAGGAAGACAACCAAGCAGGAGCGGGCTTGATGAAGGGCCTGGGCAGGAGACACTCCAGGAGAATTTGAGCCTTGCCCAGAGGGTGGAAAACGGGATGCCACGGACAAGGTGCAGTCATTCCTTCCAGGTTTCCCAACAGCAATCATTCCTTTGAGCTTCATGAGTCTTTTTTAAACCTACTAAGTTTATTGAGCATCCACTCCAGCAATCTGAGACCATCCCAGTGGGAGCTATGATGCCCCCACTACTTGCAGGTCTGCCCTACCAGGGGCCTGAGCTGCAAATGGGCTTCACATCAGCCTTGCTTCCAATGACAATATGCTAAGGATACCTGTGGAGAGGCCAAGGCTCCTGTCTGTCCAGCAAGAGAAAGCACTCAGCTTCCAGAGGGTTGCATCTTTTCATCTTTTCTTTGCACCCAGTGCCTTATCTTTGCATCAACAGCAGTTAGTGTTTGACACACTGGAAAACTATAGTACATCCCCATCCATAAGATCATCTATGATGCAAACAATTCCCACCCTCCTCCTTCACCCACCTGCTCCCTGTATACAGAAGTTACCTAATGCACATCAGGCAACATGACATGCACAATTGCTGTAGGAGCCTGTTGGTGGGGCAGGGCTTCTGCTTATGTCTAAGTAAACTTCAACTCTCTTCCAGGATTTGGATGGGTACCCCAAGGACAAAGTGCTTGGCTCAGAAGGGCAGAAGGAAAGAGCATGAGTTTCAAGTTAAACATTCTTGAGTTTGAATGCCAGCAAGTTAAATATGCTCTTACCCTAAATCCAATGTGGAGGGAATTAGTAATAAGGGATGTAGGGATCTGCCTCCTAGTATGTAATAAAAAGTTGCAATTGTTATGTTTATTGCTAGCCAATTTTCCCAAAGCTTGTATTTTGAACCTCTCAGGCAAGACACACATTGAGGTAGATCATGCTTTACTTTTGAAAGTCTCTGATCATCTCACCACCAGAGTGGGCTGCCTATGACATACAAAACCATATAGAAAGAGCTATATAAACGCATATACACAGACCTCCTCACCTCACATCCATATACACAGACCTCCTCACACTCACACCCACATACACAGACCTCCTCACCTCACATCCATATACACAGACCTCCTCACCTCACATCCATATACACAGACCTCTTCGCACACACACCCATGTACACAGAGCTCCTCGCGTTCACATCCGTGTACACAGACCTCCTCGCGCTCACATCCGTGTACACAGACCTCCTC